>NC_133791.1:9995578-10109439 GCF_003597395.2 Chelonoidis abingdonii
CGCGAGTCTGATTTTCAGGGTATCACACTGCCCGGGTTCCTGGTCCTGGCCACCGGTTCGGGGGGCTCTGCATTTTAATTTAATTGTAAATGAAGCGTCTTAAACATTTTAAAAACCTTATTTACTTTACATACAACAATAGTTTAGACGTATATTATAGACTTATAGAAAGAGCCCTTCTAAAAATGTTAAAATACATTACTGGCACTCGAAACCTTAAATTAAAGTGAATAAATGAAGAGTTGGCACAGCACTTCTGAAAGGTTGCCGACCCCTGATCTAGACAATGTTTTAATCAGCTTTTCCAGCAAAACAGTAAAGTACCGTACCATGTCCCCTAGAGCACTCAAAGTACAATAGGTAGCTATGTAGATTATAAAACCTTGTGAAGAATTCTCTGTCTCTCCCAATTAGCCAACTAGCTCTGCCTGTACCGGGGCACTTCATTGTTTCAGTAGTGACACAGTTACTAAAGTATTACTACAGGAGAAAGGTTCAAGGGAGTAAAAGATGGTGCAATATTTCCACTGTGTTAGGAAAAAACATGGAAAACACTGCTTACCAATTTGAAGTCTTGAATGCTGCAGATAAAGTATGGGGTGTTCGGCCGGCGACTTTCAATATATACGCAATCTTTAAAAAAAGAAATAATTTAAAATAATGGCAATTAACTTCTGTACCTCAGACAGTAAGAATACGAAACAGGACACATTAAAAAAAACAGTATAATCTAAGAGAACCACAATGTTTATTATATAAAATGTAAATCTTCTATGCTTGGTCTAAAAATAGAAGCTAGAATTTTCATCCTAAACAAAGTAATAGTTTATTAAAATCAAAGTGAATTTTTATGCAACGTTTTGTTCAGAAAACAAACTCAGACAAGACTTCTAAATTTAGCCAATACAATGATGAGGTCATAACCTATGGACCAGACTAAAACAAGAGAGGAAACTAATCAAATTTCTTCTGTTTAACTCACTATTAAAAACTTAACACTAACATATTTTCTTTTCTAATTGAAAAGAAAACCAAGGCAACCAATCATAGCTGGAATGCAGTAAGCTAAATTAGATTTTCCTCAGAGAAGAACTGAGCTTTCTCAAATTACATTTCACATGACAGAGGCTGAGTAATTATTTTTGTTTGTTTTTAACAACTGGACACTGAAAGGCTGCTGTAAAATGAGATCTGTTGTGTTACAAATACAATCCCAGCAATAATCACAACAAATGCATTGGTTTAGAAAGCAAAAAACAGCACAGAAAGGAGAAAGAATTGCCTGGTTAATGATAATGACCTTAGAAATGGGAAAATCCACATACAGCTTGCTAGAAAGCAGAGATGTTGCTCACAAAGTCAAGCAAATATTTAATGGATAGTCTCAGTGCTCTTTTCATTTATATTCACACAACTAATTATTCAGATTCTCCATGAATCTACACACTTCTTTCTTCTTTCTCCATGAATCTACGCACTTCTGCAAAAGGTGTATAGCTTAGTAAAACCTCTGGTGCTCAAAACAGAAGTAGCCTTTCTCCCACTGTCTTATTTCCTAATAACAGTACAAGAAAAAAGATGAGGGGAAAACTACTGCAGTTTCTGCTTAGATGACTATACTTATGAATGCATCATCATAATAAATGTTTTAAACTGAGAGAATCTAGTGCTTTAAAAACACTATTCAGCAATATTCAAACTTCACTCCAGTAGGAATCACTTCTTCCACCACTGAAAAGCAGTCAAGTCAGAGATAAAATTCAGCAACTGCTTAACATCAGTATCTTAAAACAACTGATATTGCACTAAGAATCTAGAGAGATAGAACATGATTATCAAAGCTGGAAGTTGAGCAAGACACCAGGCTCAAAGGCTCTAGTACTTCTGTGATAGATGCCAGGGCTGTAATTGGTGAGGACCTAGGTTTTACAGCTCATTCAAAATGTGGCAGTGACGTAATGCCTCAAAAGTGCTACCTTCTTAAACACCAGTCCCTACATTAGTTGGTGGTCTACCATGCAATTGCCACTAACCTAACCCAATACTGCTAGACTGTAGTAGCATGACAGCAAAAGGCAGTGGAGTTCCACGAGATGAAAAAAGGCTGGGGAAGGGATAACTGATGCAGGGGGGCTACAATGAGGAGGGGCTCTGACCAAGTTACCTTAACCCTTACAGTGCAAATAATTGATTGCTTCACAGTAGCCCACTAGCCCCAGTGTTTTAGGAACTGTACAAACACAGAAGAGGAAGCCTGTCCTAAAGAGTTTACAGTTTACATGGACAAAAGTGTGAGGGGTGAAAAGTAAATGTCTCCATTACACAGATAGGAAACTGCAGCACCCAGAGATCAAGCAAATTGCCAAGGTCATAGAGAATATTTGTGCCAGGAATTAAATCTCTTAAATGCCAGTCCAGTGCCTTAACCACAAAACCATCCATCCAACTGGGCTTCCTAGCAAGACAGTTTTCATGGGACCACAGAACTTGCGTTGTACATACCAGGAAAACCTAAATAAGAAGTAAGGCAAGTATCCTCCAGTGTGGCAGGGACATAAGGAACAAGTTTGGACCAACTATTTAAACTGAAGCATAAACCAATTTTCCTCTGTATATCCTGAACTTCCCCAAACTAGCTTTTTCCCAGATTGCTACTGCACATTTCCATGCACGACTTCCTTTTGTACTGGGCCAACCACCATTCCTCTAAAACTTGGACTGATCATTTTTAAAAAATGGAATTTAAGAAGGGATTATTACCTGGAACTTAATGTGGTTGTGTCTTGGATCCACCAACCCATTTGCAGAGTTTTTCCTCCTCCAGTACCCTCAATAAAGCAAGACCCATTCAGTCAACATCAAACATCAAAATTTTCCACCACCACCATCCCAGTTAACCAGTGATGGCAGACCAGTGCCTGCTTGCCACAGCATATTGGAAAATAATTTCACCCTATTCCTCTTGAACACTCAAGCATACCCAGCAAGATATTGAAATTGCATGTTCAGTTAAAGAAAAAGCAAAAATTAGGCTCCTCAGTTCTATTAATCCATGAATCCATATGATGGCATTTTCCCCTAGAATGGACAATGTTCCTGTCTGAAAGAGGTTAGGTTATGGCTACACTTGAAACTTCAAAGCGCTGCCGCGGCAGTGCTTTGAAGTGCAAGTGTGGTTGCAGTGCCAGCACTGGGAGAGAGCTCTCCCAGCGCTGCACGTACTCCACATCCTCTACGGGTGTAGCTTGCAGCGCTGCGGCACTGTTTACACTGAGGCTTTACAGCGCTGTATCTTGCAGCGCTCAGGGGGGTGTTTTTTTCACACTCCTGAGCGTGAAAGTTGCAGCGCTGTAAAGCGCCAGTGTAGCCATGACCTTAGACTTCAAGTTTAGGTCTAAGCACAAAAGAATCTAACTCAGACAGAGGCTTACCTTGCCTTTTGCACTGCAAGAAACTCCCTAACTGACAAATGCTGCTCATTGTGACACATATTCCTAAAGGATTTGTAAGGTATCAAATAGCTAAAAGCAATCACTGCAACTGTTTGAAGCCTGCCAACAACAAACTCCAGCCAGAATGAGAGCTTAAGTATGAGGGGCACTTGGCACAGCTTTATCGACTGAAGTGGTATTCAAGCCCCCCCCAAACCCTTGAAGGCACAAGGGACTGGATGGAGCATTTTCTACCCCTACGCCCCACCCCTTTTTCTTAAAGCACTCTCTCTTTGCTAGCTGCCAAGCATGCATCAGAAGTTACAGTCACCGAAGTAAAAAGGAACATAAATTTGCAGGAGAGAGAAAGGATGAGCTGTATAGCAATGGTGCAAAGAACAAACTACGTTCTGGTTGGCTAAATCCTGCCTGAAAAATAGTTCCCCATACAGGAATAATCTAGCATCTCGGCTGATGGATCCCCATAAACAGCATAGCAGCCTTCCTTTTTTACTTACATAGTAATGCCTTGTTACGGAACAAAAAGTCACTTCCTGCTGAGTGTTTATAAAGAAACCATGGTAACTTGACTTATCCAACGCCTGTAAATCCATATGCCAAATTCCTACACGCAAGACTATGCTTTGTAAAACAGGCCACTTTATCACGCCAGTTGCTATCCATCAGGACTTGTGCTGTTAATCATTTCGTGGCAGCATTTGATAAAGTCAAATGAGCTTGGCACAACTTTCTTTTTAAAAAAAAAAAGTTATGAAACCTATTGCTTATTTCATAGAAAGACAAAACACAGAGGGGTTAGAATCTGGAGCAGTCTGAATTCATAATTTTATCAGCATCAGTCAAGCTTGTCTCCAATTGACAACAGAAATTGAAAGAGTGCCCTGTTCTGACCCAGCTTCTTAATTCATTTATAAGATAAAGTGAGAAGAAAATTATAGCAGAGCTTTGAGTCGACATCCCCGTTATAAACTCCTAACTTCAGCGGTTTATGACTCCGATGTTCTGGACTGGGAATTTGGCATGCAAGACTCAGGCCAAGAAGCTAATTTTTTCCTCTCTTTTTATTTTTCAAGTTATCTAAAAATGAGCTCCGGCTGTTTAAGTTACACAAATGTAAATAAAATTTGAGAGGTGTTTTGCTCTTGTAGCATAAAATTTTATCATTCGCTGAAGAGGCATCTGCAAACACTATTGTGATTTGAACCAGTGTTTTCTCAAATTATAGACCATAGGGCATGTCTACAGAGAGGCTTGTATCTTAGTGGTGGAGCATCTGTTCATTTTCTAGCAGTAACACTTGTGGCTCTGACAATCCAGTCTAGGTCCTAGCATCTTGGGGGGGGGGGGGGGGGGGGTTAGGGTTAGGGTTAGGGGGAGATTCCTAAATGTTTCAGTGTCAAAAAAGCCAACAAAAAACCAATAACTTGTTTCAATTGAGTTTTTTTCCCCCTTGATGAACGTTCATCTGGTGTAAATTTAACTAATGATCCTATTTATAAATGACACCAACATCAGAAGGGTAGCATAACACACAGGCAGATAGAACCTAACTACAAGTGACCTGGGGGCTGCAGGCACCCAGGGGAGATTCAGTCTTAATAAATGTCAACCCCTATGCACAGTGAGAGAAATAATTCCAATACAAAAAAAGGACATACAACCGACCAAACCCAGTGCATTAAATTACTTTTGCCTTTTTTATACTGCCCTAATATTACAGAGCAGATTAGGGGTGGATCATCATTGGGAGAACAAGTGATATACAGTCTCTCTCTCCCTTCCTCCCTCTCAGTGTCCACAACATGTCGTCAGTGACTCATGGATTTAAATCAGTATGATTTAGACGACAAATACTTTATGTTGCTGGGGTTGAGGCTGGGGGGGGCGGGGTTAGCCAATTTACTAATGTTGAAAAATCTGCCACTGCTTATTCGTAGTAATCTTTTTTTAACAAAACAAATTAACAGAGACTTTCAGCATGACAGAATGTGCAGCAGGCAGATTCACACACGAGATTAGTCTGTTGGGTTAAGAATACACAAACTAAAATCCACATTTTAAAAGAAAGAAGTCTAATTCATTTTTATATTATGAATCTGAATATCTCATGGATGCCAAATGGAGGAGTTTCCATCCATCCATGAGGTGTACAAGGTACATTTTCAATGTTAACTATACAAATATATAATTTTAAGCTTTTAAAAAAATGTATCTAATAGACTATAAACAGTGTGAGTGTCATAATAATCTATGTCATAAATAAAATCTCTCACTTAAAGTCTTCCTTCAAAAGATTTCAAAGCCCATCACAAATATTAAATGACTAAAACTGGAATACCACCAGGTTACACGTCATGCACCACATTTCTTTTCTTTCCATCACTAAAGGAATAAAATCCAGATGATAAAATAAGTTCATTCCAAGTCTACAATAGAATCTATTCTTACACTAACCAGGACTAGTTATTGTAACCATTTTTCAGGGATTTCAGATCCTTGTAAAGCTTTAGCACAAGCCATGTTATGAGTGGAGACAGTCTGCTTTCATTTTGAATTGGTTGGCTTCATCATTTCTCACCACTCTAATACTAGCATAGTTTTGTGTTTGAGTGCCTACTGCCGCTTCTTACCATCTGCAAACATCACCATTCGTCAGAAAAGGAAAGAAAGCCAAAAAAGAGGAGATAGAACTAAACATCATACAATAAAGAGGAGGCTCCTCATACAGCAAATTTACTTCCTTTACAGATCAGCAGGTTTATGTAAATTGAGCAAATCTATTCTCTGCCTAGTAAACCACTGACTGAAGCCTAAAGCCGTTTGTCATCATGAAATGATGAACCCCTATGCACTCTTCCTGACAGCCAGCTCACTACTCTTGCCAATTGCATCAGCAGCTACCAACCGACCAAGCAATTCAAGTTAGCCATCGTGTGAAAGGTTGAGCCATCACATTTCATCCATTTGCTTGTTTCTATTAGATTTTTTCCGCCTCCTCTTCAGGAAACCATAACACAAATCCTGCTTCATTATAAAGGCAAGACAAACTGTTTTCCTAAGAAGGAAATTAAATACATCTTGCTATTAAGTGTTTGAAGTTCTGCCCACTTCTGGTCGTGTGAGGCACAATCCAGACCACTTAATTTCCAAGAGAATCCTGCCTGATGCCCAGACTGCTATTCATCTCACTAAATGGACATATGTGCATAGAATCATAGGACTGGCAGTAACCTCGAGAGGTCATCTAGTCCAATCCCCTGCACTCATGGAAGGACTAAGTATTTTCTAGACCACCCCTGACAGGTGTCTGTCCAACCTGCTCTTAAAAATCTCCAATGATGGAGAGTCTACAACGTCCCTGGGCAATTTATTCCAGCGCTCAACTGCCCTGACAGTTACTAAGTTTTTCCTAATGGTCAACCTAAATCTCCTTTGCTTCAACTTAAGCCCACTGCTTCTTGTCCTATCCTCAGAGGTTAAGAAAAACAAATTCTTCTCCCTCCTCTTTGTAACAACTTTTTATGTACTTGAAAACTGTTATGTCCCTCCTCAGTCTTCTCTTCAGACTAAACAAACCCAACTTTTTTCAATCTTCCCTCATAGGTCATGCCTTCCAGACCTTTAATCATTTTTGTTGTTCTTCTCTGAACTTTCTCCAATTTGTCCACCTCCTTCCTGAAATGTGGTGCCCAGAACTGGACACAATACTTCGCACTGATTAGGTCTCAACTGGAGTAGAGTGGAAGAATTACTTCTCATGTCTTGCTTACAACACTCCTGATATATCCCAGAATGATGTTCGCTTTTTTTGCAATAGGGTTACACTGTTGACTCATATTTAGCTTGTGGTCCACTATGACTCCCAGATCCCTTTCCGTAGCACTCTTTCCTAGACAGTCATTTCCCGTTTTGTATGCATGCAATTGACTTCCCTCCTAAGTGGAGTACTTTGCATTTGTCCTTATTGAACTTCATCCTATTTACTTCAAACCATTTCTCCAGATCATCTTGAATTATAATCCTGTCCTCCAAAGCACTTGCAGTCCCTGCCAGCTTGTTATCATCTGCAAACTTTATAAGTGTACTCTCTATGCCATTATTTAAATCATTGATAAAGATATTGAACAAAACTGGACCTAGAAATGGATCCCTGCAGGACACCACTCATTATGTCCTTCCAGCATGACTATGAACCACTGATAACTACTCTCAGGGAACGGTTTTCCAACCAGTTTTGCACCCACCTTATAGTATCTCCATCTAGATTGAATTTCCCTAGTTTGTTTATGAGAAGGTCATGTGAGACAGTACCAAAAGCTTTACTAAAGTGAAGATATATCATATCTACCACTTCCCCCCATCCACAAGGCTTGTTACGCTGTCAAAGAAAACTTGCTTAATTATTTTCTTGATTTTCTTCCCAGGTATAGAAGATAAGCTGACTTGTCTTTAATTCCCTGGGTTGTCCCTATTTCCCTTTTTATAGATTGGCACTATATTTGCCCTTTTCCAGTCTTCTGAACTCTCTCTCATCTTCCCACGACTTTTCTAAGATAATCGCTAATGGCTCAGATACCTCCTCAGTCAGCTCCTTGAGTATTCTTGAATGCATTTCATCAGGCCCTGGTTACTTGAAGACTAACTTGTCTAAGTAATTTTTAACTTGTTCTTTCCCTATTTCAGCCTCTGATCCTACCTCATTTTCACTGACATTCACTATGTTAGACATCCAATCACCACCAACCTTCTTGGTGAAAACCAAAACAAAGAAGTCATTAAGCACCTGTGCCATTTCCATATTTTCTGTTATTTCTCTCTCCCTAACCCCCACATTGAACAACAGACCTACCCTGTCCTTGGTCTTCCTCTTGCTTCTAACATATTTATAGAATGTTTTCTTGTTACCCTTTATGTCTCTAGCTAATTTGATCTTGTTTTGTGTCTTGGTCTTTCTAATTTTGTCCCTATGTGTTGTTTGTTCATATTCGTCCTTTGCAATTTGACCTAGTTTTCATTTTTTTCAGGACTCTTTAGATTTTTAGATCACTGAAGATCTTCTGGTTAAGCCAGGGTGGTCTCTTGCCATACTTCCTATCTTTCCTAGGTAGGGTAATAGTTTGCTCTTGTGCCCGTAATAATGTCTCTTTAAAAAATTGCCAACTGTCTTAGGGGATCTTACCCTGAGTTTCCTAAAGTCTGCCTTCTTGAAATCCATTGTCTTTATTTTGCTTTTCTCCCTCACCATTCCTTAGAATCATGAACACTTTCACCCAATCTGCCTTCCACTTTCAAGTTCTCAACCAGTTCCTTCCTATTTGTCAAAAATCAAATCTAGAACAGTCTCTCCCCTAGTAGCTTTCTCCACCTTCTTAAATAAAAAAATTGTCTCCAATACATTCCAAGAACTTGTTGAATAATCTGTGCCCTGCTGTGTTATTTTCCCAACAGATGTCTGCGTAGATCAAGTCCTCCATCACCACCAAGTCCTGTGCTTTGGACCATAAATGGACCATAACAGCAAATAAACCATTCAAATCTAGTATGTCAACAGCTCTAGGTTGAGTATATCCCCAGGTTTTTGTCCCAGGACATAGTTTGACATGGACTAACAGTTACAGCTACTGACACCTGGCAGCTGAAGAAGGGAAATGCATATATCTGCATAAAAACTTCACCAAGCAGAATCTGCTGCAAAGCAAAATGGAGTAAGATAGTGCAACAAATGCCCATGAATGCCACTGACTTGACACCATGTCTGTTGCCTTCTTCACATCATTCTCTGACTATTGCGATCTATTTCTTCAAGTGTTAGCTATCTACAGTCCAGCCATACCAAACAGAATGCTTCTGTCCACCTCATACACGGAGAAGGATCATGGGAAGCATGCAACAATGGTGACAAGTTGCAACTACTCCACGGACTTCCTGTTCTTTTCATGGACCAGTTCAAAATTCCTATCCTTGCATTCTAAAGACTTCCATGTCTGTCTTCACAGCCCTCCATTTTCATCCCTCCACTTTCCGCCTGTTCATCTGCTCCCGACTTTCTCTGTTTCACAACACAACCACATCACCATTGGTACAAGTGTCTTCTCTGCTGACATCTGAAACACCATTAAAGGGAAAGTTTGAGAAACTATTGCGGCCGAGGATTGTTTCTTTGAAAAAGGCTTGCCCTCCCCCTTCAGAGAGGCATTTACACTTGGTCAGCGAAGGGCCAGAGAAGCTGTCCATTGATTTACCTTTAGTCAGCAATGGGACATCTGTCCTCTAGGCTGTGGGCATTGATCCCACAGTTCCAGCACCGTGGCTGCGAAACTGATCAATCTTCCCAGCGAAGTGCAAGGAGGGAGCCTTACAGCAGGAGACATTCTCCTCAGACATGTGATAAAGATAAGTAGTTTGATCTAGACTATTACCCACCACAAGTCTGTTGGAGGTGACTTGGCAGATTCTATGGCAGGAAAAAAAAAAGACTTCATAGCCTACATCATTGCAATGGCAGAGGATTAAAATTCCTATGGTGTGGCCCATGGGATTCACTGCCTGTCTATTGCCACCAGCCTTCTTTCTTTCTTTCATGTGAACCATTATAAATTAAATTACTGTCTGTTAAAACTCCCCCACCAACTCTTTGGAGCCAGAAAGGATTGCCATGACACATGGCACTGATTCATTATACCTTTGAGCTTGTGGTGACCATCCCAGGTGTCCCCATTCCAAAGGATATTGCTTACTTGCTAGAAGACGCTTTAAAAAAAAAATCAGAGCTAGAACACGTAGGCTTCAGAAGCACTTTGTAAAAGGAAGAATATAAACCTCAGCACATGAAGCTTTTCTGCCTTTAATAATGTACTGCACATAGAGTTAGGTGCCTTGTAGGTTTTAGTTAATGTATGAGTCAACACTTGCATCATCCAAGCATAAAAGCCTGAGGCTCTCCTCACTGCACTTTTCTTCCACAGAAAATATATTCCTTGAAAGCCACCGACATGGAACGTGTACAGCCTCCTGCTTTCACCTGAACGGTCGCAACCTTAGCTTTCAAAGTCTAGCTGAAAGCAATCTGAGCTCCAACATAAATACATTTCCTAGCACCAACATCCCAGTTTCTGCCTACTGTCCAGAGCCCCTCTCATTTTCTCTTCCATCAGATACAGCATTGAAAGTCTAATGTTCTCAAAAGATTAAGTCAGATCTTTAACATACACCCTTCTCAGCAACTTCAGCATAAAAAAAACGGGGATAATGGCCAGCTAGTTTATGTGTTGAGACCACTGCTTATTATACTAATCACAATCATCTCACTGCAACCTTATGCTTCCCAGCTGTCACATACTCCTGTTGTCCCTCATCTCAAACTTTCAGTGGGGGCCATCTTTTATTTTGTGTGAGTGGGTGGGTGTGTCTGTGTGTGTCAAGTGCTCAGCAAAAAGGGGGCATCTAGGCAATACTGCAATACAAATATAGTGCTGGTCAGAGGAATCCTAGAAGGGTACAGTCTCCTGAAAAGTCCTGGAAATCAAAGCAACAGTCTCATTAGAATGATCTGGTTTACTTCAATGTTTCAAATGTAATGCAAGTTGAAGGGGTGGGGGAGAGGGTTAAATAAAGACCAAATTTACAATATAAACTTTTTGAGACAAGGATATAATCTTCACACTTTCTGAAAGCACCTAGTGCTTACTAAGCACAATAAATAAATAGAATCGCCATGAGGATGATGACATAAATATCTACAATAGCCAAGTTCACAATCAAATGACAGTACATTAAGAACTTCACACTCTTTGTAACTGCTTTATTGTGTAGCAAGGAGGATACACATTTAATACCCAAAAAATACACATCCACAGAGCTAGTATTACAATATAGCATACCTTTCAATTGGTTTGAAAATTATCCTATGTTCAGTGAATCCTGACCTCTGTGAATAAGGTCAGCTCATCAAACCCTTTAAAATATGGGTCAATAATGGAAACACGACAGACCTTTAACTACAGCTATATGAACAGTTTGCTGCTGTAATAACCCGAATTTTAGAAACAAATACAAAGAAGAATTCACTGGGAACATTCTATGCATGGTTTTCAAGAGAAAAATATCAGCGGTGTCAGGTAGGGAGGTATAAAGTTACCTCTTTCCCCCATACGGCTGACAACAAACAAATTGCTAGTCTGATCTTTTAGTGTCACTTCCTGCCGAGCGGATTTCAAGCAACACTGCTGGCTCTTTGTCAGAAAACAATGTGCTGGAGCCCTGGTTCAGCAATAAACGGTTCAACCAATTTGCAGTGCTCACTTGAAATGCACAGGAGTATTCATGACGCCTGGGCTGCAGTTCTTATTTGGCAAATGATTTTATTATAAACCAGTATCATAGTGAATCCATTTTCTTTAAGGGGTTTCTGCTGCTGTTTAATGGACTGTCAGTATAATTTAGATTTCATCTATTTAAACTCATTCAAGCCTGGCCCCTGATTGTACAGTAAATGGAACATATTTCTATTCAACAAAATTAATGACAGTTAATTGTAGTCTGCAGTTCCCAATTTTATAAAAGCAACTGTTCTGCAGTTCAAGTATCAAGCTACATGATTTCCCACACCAATTATTTTTTCTGCACTTTCTATGCATGGCCATAATGTTTTATAAGGCTTCCCTTGCAACACTAACATACAGATTGATCTGGTATTTGGTTCTGATACATCTTTGATTTTCCTACAGAATGCAATCAGGGGCCAGAAAATACAAAGAGACAAAAGCAAAGTTAAGGATGCTCAGTCACTAATTCACACCAGAATGGTCTGTTGATGCATTTTTGGGTGTCTCCTCCCTCCTACAAATGTACAAGACGGGAAATGTCTAAACTGTCCCAACGTCAGATTAGAAATATCTTATTCTGATTGGCTTTCCAGAAAGTCTAAGGGTACGTCTACATTACCCATCGCATCAGCGGGTAGTGATCGATCTATTGGAGATCCAATTTATCGCATCTAGTGTAGACGTGATAAAATGGATCCCCGATCACTCTGCTGTTGACTCTGGAACTCCACCATGGCGAGAGGCAGAAGCAGAGTCGACAGGGAAGCGGCAGTGGTCAATTCGCTGCCGTCCTCACAGCCAGGTAAATTGATCTAAGATACACCAACTTTAACTACGTTATTCGCGTAGCTGAAGTTGTATATCTTAGGTCAACATCTCTCCACGCCGTAGACCTAGCCTAAGAAGTGGGTTGACTCAACACTTCCTCTTTCAGTGTGTTTGTGTCACTAAAAGATCAGTCCTTTTTGCCCTGCATCGATATCAGCAAGTCCATGGAACATTTCAAGGAAGATATCAGGCATTTGTTCAAACGTCGTTGGAAAAGACTCCTATCGGCTGCTATGAAATATGCTTTTTCCAAACATCTATTTAGGTGCCATTCTCCCCCACCAGAAGTAGCCACATTTCAACTCCTCTTTACAGAGTTTATAAAATGTTTTGGGATCCTTTAGGATGAAAAGTGCTACAATAATGTAATTTATATTTACATAACTGGCTGAATTAGAGTGTGGCCTGGTAGACTCCTTAGCTTTCTTCAAATTTAAACATTCCCAAACATGAAAATATGAACATGTTTTCATGGACAAACATTGGCTGTTTGGGACTTATGTAAAAGATAGGCATTTAGTAGTAGACTTTTGGACACTGAGTTTCAGTGACCGGAGATTCCAAAATGCCTCTTAAAAAGTCATTGATACACAACTGGTAAATAAAATGCTCACAAAGATTTTTTAAATGCATATCTATTCTCAACAGGTTAGAAACACTCTTTTTATGCCTCTCTGGTCTGTTATGTAAGTGTTCATATAAATGCCAGGAAACAAGATATCGGGATGCTTGGGTTCTATTCCACAGTACCACCAACTCCAGGAGTCACTTAGCTTCTCCTCCTCAAGTTACCTTTCTATTAAAAAGAAAAACTACACTGGGATTGTAAGAGATTGGTTTGCAATGCCCTCTGAGATCCTCAGGAAAAAATTACATGAGTACTGCATCTATTCTAAATCTCCCCAGTCTGTCACCTGATAGATGGAGGTACCTGATTAGGCAAATGGATAAGGAGTGTGCCATTTTCCAAATTGTTGGAGCACCCTGAGCAGAAACAGGTGTTCAGGAGCGAACAAGTGAACGAATGCATCACTTCAGTGATTTCAAATCTCTGATTGGGTAGATTTCCACTTTATTCTGTGCTTAAAATAGCAGCATTCTCTGTCCCTTCTAAGCTTGCTGTGCTGCAAAGAACATTTATGTCAAGTAAATTGTCAGTTACTCTCCCTTTTGTCTGGCAATTTGGTACCCATGCACCTGCCATTTTTACAATCAAACGTAGCAGCTTTGAATAAGGTATTTGGATCTAAAATGCTTAAGTAGTACTTGTTTTCTAAAATGAAATGGGAGATTTTGCCATTGTTTAAACTCTAAGTGGCTTTGAAATGCCTTCTATACAGAACAAATTAGTGCAGCTGCTGTAATGCTGATCTTATAGCACATTATTCTGCTTCAACAGGATGCCTTTGCTTTATTTATTCTTTTAAAAGAAAGTCTTACTATTGTATACACCTGTTTGAACAAAATGAATGAAAAACTAGGATTACAAAAAACACTAGTCATCTATACTTGACTTGGACCAGAAAGTTAAAGAATGTCTAGTGAACTATGCTGAGGCTTCTGGACTTCCTCAAACTGAATCTGTAGCTTTGCACCCACCCTGCATGAACTCTTGATATTGCTTAATGTCACATGCTGGAGACGGAGAAACAGACTAACTGCCTCATCCAGTGACAATGACAGAATTGATCCTAGAGCAGTCAGAACCTGGATCTTCTGCGGCTCCTATTTTATACCACCTCTTGCCAGATGCCACAGAGACTCCTGCAGGGCCTCAGACTCATCCAAAGAAAAACCCGGATCCCTTATCTCTGGCAGAACCAACGGCTGCTCCCCAAGCCTGGCAGGTGGGATGGGAAAACGCCTCTGCATTGTCAGGATAGTCTCTTCTTGTGCTCAGAGGAGTGCGGCCTGCTTGGTGAGACTGATGTACCATGGGGGGAGGTCCCCAGCCTAGATTTGATTGGGGCTTCATTGCCTTCTCCGTCAGATGTTTTGAGTCTCAGTTCCTGACTCTCGTGAGTTCTAGGGGCAAAAGAGCAACAGATGCTGACTTGGTAGAAATTTGAGCCTCACCCAGGCACCGTTGATGTTTGTCACTTACCGAAAAGGAGCGAAGACAGGAAAATTTTTGAACCCCAGGACCGTGGGCGTAATCTCAGACTTCTTGGGGAGAAAGTTCCCAGGTTGGGGAGGGGGGAAACAAAGGCCAAAACTGATGATGATTCACGGGTGTTACAGCTCTGTTAGTGATAACATGAGTTTTCCCCATGCATACATAGCCTTTTTATCTAATCATACTATTTTATCTAATTATACTGCGCTAAACTATACTATAAAGACTATTAAAATTACTAAAAACTGCTGCAGTAAAAAAGGAGCCAAGGACACCGAAGATTCCAACTCAGACCATCCGGCAACACAAACGAACCAGAGCAGCATTGGCCTGCACCACTTTTTATGCCCTCAGTTCAGAGCACAAGGAGAGCTACAGCGTGTACATCGGCCAAGGGACACTACCTGCAAAAAAATTCCAAACTCAGGCACAAGGTGCACACATGCATCCCACGTATGGAATACGCCGAGCGACCACCACTCGAAGAAGAATACAATGTTCTATACCTGAGTGACCAAAACTTGAAAGACTTCCAGTTTGGTAAGATCAGCACTCCTGTTACAACACAATACCAGAAGCAAAGCTTTTGGTGAAGCCATCCATAATGTCTTGGACTTTTGAATGAAGGAGGAAGGCTAGGCAGAGCCATGCCTGTTTATCTCGATAGAGTGGAAATATTTCCCTCTGTAGCAGGTTTTCTGCATGTGTACTCTGAGACCTCTCCTCATTGTGACAAACCTGTTGCCTCTGGTTATCCCTGGCTCAATACCACCTTTTTAGGATGAAAGGAGGACCAACACCACAGTGGTCTTTTTGCTGGTATGACCACGTTACAGGGGGAAAATATTCTAAGTACAATTAAAAGAATACTGTTAAATTATTTATACCTCGCCAGTGTTACCAGCTCAGCAGACACAGTTAAAATGGAATTTTTAAAATATAGTTTCCTTTCCAATGTTTCAGCTGCATTTACTGCTTGCATTTCACGTTCCATTTGAACAATTAAAACAGAACAACAGTTTCACTTAATTATAGTCAGTTTAAAGCATTAGTTTTGATGCACTTATACAAACGTGTTTGGTTTGCAAATCTGCAGGTGAATTTTTACAATCAATACACAACACCAATTGCCTTTCTTCTTTAATATATATATTGAAAAACTACTGTTTTACAAAACCTACATTCTGAAGTTCAACTGCAACATAGTATGGTGTTCCATTAATTCACAGATGACAGAGAAGAAATTAATCTCTCCCCATGAAATTTCAGAATGATGTGCTAACCAAAACTGGTGCAACTTTCTATTAAAGTTAAATAGTAAACTTCAATAAAGTCTCAAAAAGACCGTGAAATACTGCATTGAGAAAAACAATCTGCCTGAAAAATGTCAAACTCAAGGAATTCCCCACCTTCACAATACTTCAAACTCACTCCTAGTAGTGCTTTTAACGCAGATTTCCATTTACCTAGTTTTATAAAGATGTACTGTATTCCACATTAATAAGTGTTATTCTGTGTAGGAGCTACAATCTTTCTATGTTCATCTGCTGCAAAAGTAATTCCCTAATGCAATTTTCAAAACCTCTGGTATCTGTGCACCATGAGTACCTATGGTAATTAAACCACCGCTTTTCAATTATAGTTGCTGCTGCCATGTACCAAAATATTAACAATAAGCTCTGTGTGTGAAATTTCTCTCTAGACCCTGCAAAAGCTCAAAATATTTTCATTTTACAAGGTATCTTTTATTATTTTTAGAGTGCAAGCTATTTGGTGTAGCGAGCATGCGTTACTCGGTCGTTGTATAATGTCATGCAAATTTACAAAGCTTCCAGCGTACTGATGATTTTTAATCCGATTTCACTCTAACAGTCAATGACAGTGCATCGTTTTGATTTGCTGTGATAGGACATGCAGTGCTGAAGATATCAAAGAGGACTAATGCCCACAGAGAACGATCACCTTGTCTAAAATTCTGCATTTGCACATGACTCATTTGCTAGGAGAATCCATTAAGCACTATCTTCATTTTACATATTAACGTAAACAGACAATGTGAAAAATGATATATTGGATTAACATTAAAGCCCTTCCTACAAACTCCCAACCTCTCTGCTTTCCCTTCCCCCACCCCTATGTTATTTTTCAGGATTTGTGCAGATAACCAAACAAAAGCAAGAAGAAACCATTTGCAGCATCAACCTCTATTGATCAGCCTTAAGTGGGACTCCATCTGTCAAGTATTAACAGCTGGCCCCTACAAAAAAAACCAAGACAGAACAATCCCTGCCACATTTAGAGAGGACATGAAATAATTATCTTTACCTTTTCAGGTTCAATTTATGTATTTTATTTCTGCAAATTGGCCATACAAAAACATTATTTCAATGCTCTTCCTTGCAAAAGGACTACAGAAATATAATTAGAGAACTCCAACCAGCTGTTTGTTGTATTGTGTCTTCAATGTAAACATCACATTAGAGTATAATGATGTGCTCTGTAAAATGAACTAGAAAGCCTATATTACATGTACAGGTAAGGAGCCAATATTAGTCACTTGATCTACAGTGGGATTATTTTTGCCACAGAATTACTTATCTGCTCTATTATATTAACATATTTTGCATAATATTTCAAATGCTGAGAATGAAAACAAACTACAACCACTAGATATTAAAAAGAACAAAGGTAAATAGTTCCAGCAATACAAACTTAACTGCATTTGGAAATGTCACAAAGTTCAACATGCTTCAACTAAGTTCAAAGGGAAACTTCCTTTTCTGCCCACATGCTTTGTTGACCTTTCTGGCACGCTGTAAGACCCATCTATTCACCCAGACCTATCTTACTTTTTTTTATTCAAAGAAGAGGTGGATTAAGAGCAGCTGGTTTTAACAGAGGCAGGGTGGTCCCTTAGTGTTTAAAAAAAAAAAAAAAAAAAACCACTAACTCAGATGATAATCATGAGGGGATCTGATTTTTTATTTTTATTTTTAATTTGATTGTTCACATATTTAGAGCTGGTTAGACATGCACTGTATAAACGTGAAAAATAAGAGTCAGCTCACTGACTTGCACAAATAAGCATTGCTCCTGAAGTTATGCAGATTCATAGCAGCTGCAAATCTGGCCCTAAATACTTCACTATTAAGATGATATATTTCTACTATTTAGGTATTTATAGTGATACAAGCTTCAAAATGAGGAGGGAAAGGGAGACCAGATCAGGTTAGAATACAGGCAAATTTAAGCTCCAAACTTGCAGAGACCTGGGCAGGCATAAGGGTCCACTGATGCATATCCCTATGCAGAATCAGACCCACGGTGCATAAATCTGAGAGGAGGAAGGCTATCAGTCTCTAATAATCGCTTCTGAAAACATACATACTATTTCCTATGGGATACATAGTAAATAATCCCATAACATTTTATCTAACAGCTCAACTACAGGATTCAAATTGAAATTCCCAGTCAAGTATTTTTCCCAATAACACATGCCTTTAAGTAATTTCACCAACCTAAAAACACTTGTCTATATTTAAAGTGCTTTAGAATACACACACATATATATATATATACACATATATACACACATATACACACACACACATATAATATAAATATAAATTCTGGCACATCTGCCTCTCAGCTGGTGAAGCTGTCAGAATAAATAGAAGGCAATATCTGGAAAAATGACAAACACATGGGTCAATGTCAAATACAAGCCAATCGCTGTCAAGGCAGAAGCCAAATTCCTGCATTCAATTTAACTAATGTTTTCCAACTCAAATACCACCATACCACTTAAAAACAAAACTGTTTCCTCTCCCTGTTTCTTTTTATTTTTTCTTTTAAGAGGAGTTTTTATAAAACTCAGAGGATTTCAGATTAAATAACTGTTCCAACAATTTCCTCAGTTACTACAACATATAATTATAATAAAGGGAACATTTAACAATTAATTGAGCCTGCAGAAGCTAAACCTCAGGAGGAGGAGTTCAAATGCTTGCTCGCTAAGCAAAAGGGCACTGGATTTTAACATAACTGCAGGAATTCTCAGTCCAATTAGACTCTAAGTAAATATAAGTCGAGTTCCACTGTGTTTGGAATTCTATTTGATGCAGTCCATTGGACAGACATTAGTATCAAGCCTAGAAATTCAAACAAAAGATTACCAGGCATCTTCTACTGTTCTCCTCACTGTGCTAATGCAATACACCACCACCTCCAGGCTCCAAGTCTGAGCGACAGTGGACTGCAGACTATTTCACAGCCTGCAAAGGACTGGCTTTGAAAAATGACTGCTTAAAATACAATCAGAGAATGTACCACAACGTGAAACGTATGCAAGATCTCACTTTGAGACATCTAGTGACAACTGTGCTGCAGCATTTCACAAGGGTACATTTCTGACCTGCTAATTCAGTGTCTCTTTCGTTCTCTGATGCCCATCCATAGGATAGTTGAAGGGGTTATGCTTGCTCCTAAACAGCACCTAGGGACAGAACTCTTACCAAAGCTTTCAACTCATATCACCTTGCCCTCAAAGGAGTCAGTGCTCAAACTGTTTCACTCAAGGTATCTTCTCCGGTAGCAAGATCTGGAAAAACTTGAATTTAACTGCAATAAGTCGACAGTAATTTCCCAGAGTTCATAGACTCATAGGTCAGAAGGGACCAATATGATCATCTAGTCTGACCTCCTGCACAAGACAGGCCACAAAACCCTACCCATACACATTTATAACAACCCCTAACCCATGACTGAGTTATTGAAATCCTCAAAATTGTGATTTGAAGACCTCAAGCTGCAGAGAATCCACCAGCAAGCGACCCATGCCCCACGCTGCAGAGGAAGGCGAAAAACCTCCAGGGCCTCTGCCAATCCGCCCTGGAGGAAAATTCCTTCCCGACCCCAAATATGGCGATCAGCTAAACCCTGAGCATGTGGGCAAGACTCACCAGCTAGCACCCAAGAAAGAATTCTCTGCAGTAACTCAGTTCCCATCCCATCCAACATCCCCTCACAGACCATTGAGTAGACTTATCTGCCGATAATCCAAGATCAATTGCCCAAATTAAACTATCCCATCATAACATCCCCTCCATATACTTATCAAGCTTAATCTTAAAGCCAGATAAGTCTTTTGCCCCCACTACTTCCCTCGGAAGGCTGTTCCAGAACTTCACTCCATAAGACCAACAGGAGATTTCCCAGAAGATGAGGGTCTGAAACATCCTGAATGGCAGAAATACAGTTTAAGGTCCTGTCTTGTTCTCTGAAACTTGCCCAGATACTCCACAACTACTACTAAAGTTGGGACAGAATATTCTATTACTACACGTAGTATCTCCCTACATGCTCATCAGAAGCAGCAGCATTCAAAAATCATGTCTTTCCTAACTTGTAATAAAGAAAGCTCATAATCTGTTGAGTAACATGAATCTGTCTCAGGCAGTAATGTCTATCAAAAGAAAGAACAAAGATCCAAATTACAACAGCCCTACTCTCTAGCAATGACGACTCCACCCTCTCCCCCTAAGCAGTGTTTGAGAGGAGTGTGCCTTATCTGCTGAGCTCTCTTTTTCCTTTGGCAACTTCAGCTATACTAAATAAGCATTTCATCCAGCTAGCTATGAAGCACTTAAAAAGCAGGCAAGTATTACTGCCAATGCTCAGAGTAAAAACTCCTGATAACCTAAAGTTCTGGATCTTGTGAGGGAAGCCATAAATGTTCCTTTGTCCAGATATCTTACAGCGAGTCTTAAGCAACGTACTTTCCAGTCTGGCAGAAAAATATGATACGACACCTTCCAGGATATAGACTGATATTATCCTTACTCTGTATTTCCATCACCTAAGCAAGGGGAAGATACTTAAAAACAAACAAGTACCATTCAAAGTGTTTCAAAGGCGGCTTGTTCCCACCTGGAGTTGCAATCACATCCATTCTTAAAGGTTAACAAGGAAAGAGGCAGATCAGTATTTGGGGAAAAAAAGAACACAGATACTATAAGAAGTGGTGTTTGGCATTTCACTAAGTGTCATTATTTCCTGGAAGTCAACACGAGGGGGCTGGCCCTCAGACACCAAAAAAGGATCCAAATCACTCTGGCCATTAGACATGTTATATCATTTCTGAAGCCTGGACCTATATTAGGGCATTAGAACTATGATGTTGAGCTGAGAATATCCTTCCTTTCAGATATTTTAACCAACTGGATGGTAGAGAGATGCCTCACTTAAACCATGATCTTCCACATACCAAAGAGATAGCTCTGGCTGGGTAATACTTCAGTGCAATTCTTGTGATCAACCAGAAAGAGACACCAGTTTGCAGTCTTACCTGCAAATCAGTGAACTTATGCTCTGTGTTTCTTTATGCATTTCTGCTTCTGCTAAGGAAGACTGTTCTCTCTCCATTATCCATGCCTCCAGTGGTTTACAAACTCTGGAGTTCAGACCTTACACAGTTCATTCAAGGAACATCTGCTAATAAAACATCCTCCCTGAGGATGAATGCCCAACACTACTCGGGATCCTGGAGGATAAAGACAGTGCTGAAAGGTACTATTCGTTCCACAGAAGCACATTTAGCCTCTGCTACCAGGCCTTTGTTCCTGCTACTCCACTGCATCTGTTACATATAACTACTGACATCATTGCTGGAATGGATCCTTACAAATCCTTTTAATCCTTGTAGATCCTTTTAAATGGTTCTGGATAGCGAATGAAAACAACACTGCCCTCATTTCCAAATGATTACAGCAAAGTCCTTCTCTGTGGATCCACCTCGACTGGAGGAGTAGGGGGTGTCAAAACAACATTCCTGCACCCTATCATTGGTGGCGTGACTACAGTCCACTTGGTAATAACTAAAACCCTTGTAAAAACAAGGAATTCAGTGGCACCTTAAAGACCAGCAGATTTATTCGGGCATAAGCTTTTGTGGGTAAAAGTGAGGTTTTTTCACCCATGAAAGCTTATGCCCAAATAAATCTGTCAGTCTTTAAGGTGCCATCAGACTCCTCGTTATTTTTGTGGATACAGACTAACACAGCTATCCCTCTAAAAACCCTTGTGTGTCTGGTTCTAATCTTCATGAAGAATAATGCCCCCTTTTACATCAGCTGGTGGGGGTGGGTGAAATCTATAATACTTGTATTTTGGTTCTGTTTTATTCCATTCATCAAGACAGATGTAGGAAACGGGTTTATGGAAATAGACAGGCCCCCTCAACGAAGTCCAAAAAACACCCATGGATCCAGAGAGAGACAGACAAAGCCTTCCTGTTCCAAATGGAGCAGTAAATCTGATGAAGAAATTTCTGCAATCTGATTGATCAGGAATTCTGATCCTTCCCTACGCAGTGCCAAACAGTATACTCAAAGGTAATCTACTGGGATATCCAAAGAAAGCTAATTTTAAAGTTAACGAATCAGCTGCAAATCCACAAGAATGATCTCACTATTCTTAATGTCCTTTAACTTTTCTTTCATGTCTCTGCCCTCTG
Organism: Chelonoidis abingdonii; assembly: GCF_003597395.2. NCBI lineage: Eukaryota > Metazoa > Chordata > Testudines > Testudinidae > Chelonoidis > Chelonoidis abingdonii. Next base: position 10,017,812 of record NC_133791.1, read on the forward strand.
GAATGAAGCTGATAAACCAGAGGTCTTCAAACTTTTTCATGACAACCATAACCTAGAGCAGCAGTCCCCAAACTTTTGAGGGTCATGCCCACATACACACCCTGAGCCAGGAACAGGGCTATGGTGTGGGGGGGGGGGCGTGAATGGAGGATGTGGACCGGGGTAAGAAGGCAAAGGCTGGGGCTGGGGCTGAGGCCAGGGATGGAGCCGTAGCCAGTAGCCGAGGTCAGGGGCTGGTGCAGAACCCCACCGAGCCAGTTGTGGTGTAGGGAGCTGGGGACGCGGCTGGGAGCAGGACCAGAGCAGAGCTGGGGGCAGTGAGGGGCTCTCTTCCCGCCCCCATGGGGGCTGGCCCGAGACCCTCCGCACCTCTCTAAACATTCCTCCACACCCCCCAAGAGGGGTGCACCCCACACTTTGGGGACCTCTGACCAAGAAGGTGAAGGGTGTTCCATTCAACTCATTTTCAATCCCGTGGCCCCATCTTCCACTCATTTATAATCAAATTCCCACAACTCCATCTATTTGTGATCATGCATTTCCATCCATTCAGCAACTATATCAATTGCTTACACAAAGTAAAAATACATCATTAGCCTAATGCTAAAGCTGAAAGCAAAAAGAGGAGCGCCAACACCATGTGACTAGGCACTTCTCTGCGGACCACAGATTGAGAAACACTGAATATAAAGGTGGAAAAATGAGCAATCCTTACACAGAATTCACTAAGGAGATCAGCAGGAGCGCAGCCAGAGTTAATGTGGCGATGCTAAACTAGAGTTGAAAACCTTAGCCTTGTCTACACCACATAGCTACTCCAGCTATGTAGCTGAGTCGAGGTAGCTTACATCAACTTACTAGAGTGTCCCATTGACTTACCTTAACCTTCTCATTCTGGTGGAGTACTGGAGTTGACCTGGGAGCACTCTGCGGTCAATTTAATGGGTCTTCACAAGACCAGCTAAATCGACCCCCGCTACATCAATTGCAGCAGCATCAATCCCCAGTAAGAGTAGACATGGTCTTACACTCCAAAGGAGTGTTAGACTGCGCATGAAGACATATTTAGGAGAACTTCAGGTCCAGTTTAACTTATAAAGAACAGCCTTCATTTTCTTCTTCCAACTACTCCCACTGAAGCTTGAACTTGAAAAGTGCTTCCCTCCTCTGTCTAAGACCATCACTGAAGAGAAGTGGCATACAGATTTGAATAAGATGAAGATGTTTTCTTATTAAAAAAAAAGAGACCATCATGCCTTAAAGGCCAATGCATAACTTCAGCAACCCACTTTTTCAGCTCTCTAATCTCAGAGGAATTTCTCCATGGTGAATTGGAATGGTGTTGACAGACTTGAGGTGAAAGCACCTTGCATTACACAGATAGTCCCTAGCAAGGTCAGAAGTAGAGAGCTATAGTTAATTTTAACTCAAAAAAAAAAAGTCCAGAGAAAAGCTAGCAAACCCCAATACTCAAAACCATACGGCATTCATTGAGTATGAACTCATGGAAGCAACACCTACATTGCAACAGACTAGATAGGATGGCATGTAGTTCCTTTCAAGACAAAGGACTGACATCACAAAGTAGCAGCTAGGCCTTATTCACACCACTGACAGAAACTTGTTAAATATAGCTAGGTTAAGTGCTAAATATAGCTCAGCAAATCCACACAACATCATGCTCACAACCATGTATCAACAATTTTGTCCAATGGTGTACATGACAGTGTGCCCTGAAAAAACCAGAAGTGTCCTATTGCGTCTCAGCTGCTGATGCCAAACAGAGGACTGTGGGTGTTTTCCCACATAAGAATGTCCTCCTGCACAGACAGCCAGGCAGTAAGAGGACTGACTACTCCAATAGCAGACATGATTTGGAGAGGTGGCCAGCACAGCAGATTACTGTTAGAATCTGCTTACAGGAGAAGGCTGTATTATAGATGGACTCAGTCGTCACTGTAAATGAAAGGAAACATAAGTCAAATAATCTGACTGGGTACAGAGGGTGAAAGAGAAATTAATTTACTTTCTTGATCAAGCTAACTCATACCATCACTACAGCCCATGCTGATGGAGCCTGTAAGCAAATCTGGATACACCCTGTGTAATAAATCCATTTTTACCATGATAAATTCATTTGGACAAAAGCTGCCAGACAAAAAAGAAACTATATTAGACATGGGGGAAAACACTACAGGGCTAACCAAGTTTACACAATATGGGCTTGTGTAACTTCAAATAAAAATATAAGGGCTAAGCCATATATTCAGACTCATGGCGTAGATGTGCATGTAGCACCACTGTATGCAACATTAACTAGGGACACACATTCGTATTCTCAACAATAAAATACTGCATCTTATATTTATCTAATCTTTCTTCCAAAGGGATTCCAAGCAATTTTATTAACTATCTACGTCCAACAGCAGTGAAATGCAGCCACTTCTAGGCTAAGAAGAACATAAGATAAGAACTAATGGTCCCTCTAGCCCAGTACACTGTCTTCCGACAGTGGCCAGTGCCAGATGGTTCAAAGGGAATGAACAGAACAGGGCACAGTATTGAGTGATCCACACCATGTTATCCAGTCCCAACTTTTAGTAATCCGATGATTAGGGACACAGAGAATGGAGTTGCGTCCCTGACCATCTTGGCTAATAGCCACTGACAGATAAACTCCTGGAGAATAGGTCTAACTTTTTTTTTTTAACCCAGTTATACTTTTGGCCTTCACAACATCCCCTGGCAACAAGTTCCATAAGCTGACTGTGAGTTGTGTGAAATAGTACTTCCTTATGTTTGTTTTAAACCTGCTCCCTATTCAATTTAGTTGGGTGAGTCTGGTTCATGTGTTATGTGAAGAGGCAAATAACACTTCCCTATTCACTTTCTCCACACTGTTCATGATTTTATAGACCTACCATATCCCCATTCAATCATCTCTTTTCCATACTGAATAATCAGTCTTTTTAATCTCTCTTCATACGGAAGCTGTTCCATACCCCAATCATTTTTGTTGCCTCTCTCTGTACTTTTTTGATCAAATCAAATGCATTGTTTTTCTTACAAGCAACCAACAGGAGGGTTGGAGTTAAATTAGGCTACCTGAAGTGCACACACCTTTAATTTACAGCTTCCTGGACTTTGCTGTGTAAATTTCACCAATTTAGACTCCCCTGCACCCATTTACAATTGTGTAATTTGCACCACCAACTCAACTGCCTCTGAATTTTACTACCACATGTAACTGAAGCAAATCAGAAGCTAGAGAATGAAATCTTAATTTCCATTTAGCCTTCTTTAAAACTTATCACTATACCATTTAAGACAGCAATCCAGTGAAGACATTATTTATAATATCCTGCAGATAGCTAATCACCTTTAAAGATGGTTGCTAAGCTCATGCCTCTCCTCAAGGAACCTTGTAGCGGTGTAATTTTTCACCACTAACCATGAATGTCAATGCAGTAAAGAGAGGGGGGCAAGTCAGAGGGCAAAAAAGGAAAGTGAATAACCAAGTTTCATACCAGGAGTCTTCAATTGTGTTAGTTACTGAACAGAAAGTTTAGTTCAGATTAAGTTATTAAAGTTATTTTAGTTCAAACTATGTTATTGAGTTAAGCTAAATTCTTACTTAATACTACTATTTTGCCCTTCTTTGAGTGATTTGAAAAGCCTGACAACTTCCTGGAGAGGGAGGTAGAATACCCATTTTATGGATTTGGAAAATGGGTACAGAGAGCTTAGTGATTTGCCCACGGTCACTGGCTGGAGTTAGCGTCTCAGCTGGGAACAGAAGCTGGGCACCCAGCTCCCTTATAATTTGTTTACAACATCCTGTCCACCCCCCAAAAAAAATAATGTTCAATTAAGTATCTTCTATTTGTAGGAGTAGATCATTCTCCCACGTTGTCAACTATGTGCGCTCTCAGGTGCCTAATAAAGTCCGATTGATGCTCGGCCAGCATTTACAGAATTCTTACCATGTATGGATTCTCTGATGTTTCTAAACATCTGTGCCATGATTGAAGCTTCTCCCACATTCAGTACATAAATAGCATTTCTCCCCACTGAGTGATCTCTGGCGGATAAGGCACAAGCCCTAACTGCAGTTTTTGCCACATCTAGCACATAAATAAGGTTTCTCTTCCAAGGGGATTCTCTTGTGGTGAATAAAGCATGAGCAATCACTGAAGCTTTCCCCACTTCCACAGCATTTATAAGGTCTCCTGCCTAGGTTTATTCTCTGGTGGATACTGAGGTGAGTCAGAATGAAACTTTCCCCATACTCATTACAGTCCTAGGGCTTTTCAGCCATCTAGATCTTTCAATGCTGGACAGCTTTTTTTGAAAGCCAGGCACACTAAAATGGACTAAAAGTCGTCCTGCTCTAGAAGAGACCCACTTAACTGGGATGCAGTGCTGTTACGCCCTTTTCAATAGCTGTCACTTTCCACTGCAGAAGTGGCACTAAGTGGCAGCTGTTAAATGTTTCACAGCAATTAAAATATTTACAAATGTATTTATAAGTTAATAATGTATGTATGCATGCATATATGTAAAACAAATACTTAAGTGTGGAGAGAGGCATGGACCTTTACATTTAATTGTCAGTCTAGAAGATTTGATATCCAGAGTCCCCACCCCCTCCCAGACATGTGGATTCCACAGCTCTCTTTTCTAGAAGTGAGTAAAATAATCAAAAACTAGATTGACAATGGTATGACCAAGGCACAGCGCAGGCAAGCTTTGTTTTAAATTCTTCTGTTCTGCCAATGCATTTCTGCGTAAGCTTGGAATACCTCTAATATTCCAGTACAGGGAGCCTCGCAAGCAGATTACTAATCATTCCAAGTTCTGTAACATGGACTACTATGAGAGACCAAAAAAATTTTCTATCTACATTTTAAGCCAGGACCTTCAGCAATGAAAAGCCAGTGCATTAACCAACCCACTGCACCTCCACTCCCACACAACAGCTGTTCTTAACACACTCTAGGAGGTCTTGATCCTATGACACTGAAAGTCAGACTGCCCCAAAGTTTATCTTTATGCAGGGTCCCTGCTGTTATTGCACTAGTGATCAAGTATTAGTAAATTCCAAGTCCTGCCTGTTGAGAGCAAAACTATTACAGTAATTGATATCTCAAACTTGTCAAGCATGCTGTTGGGAAATAAATTAGTAAACAAAGTGCCAACTTTTGCATAGGCAAGAAAGACTTCAAAGAGAAACACCTTAAAACCGCAAAGAATTTACCATTAATTACCATATATACTCGTTCATTAGCCCGTTCGTTTATAAGCTGACCCCCCCAAGATGCATAGGTAAAAATAGCAGAAACTGTATGACCCTTTCATAAGCCGACCCTGTATTTCAGGGGTTGGCAAACTTTGGCTCCTGCCCCGTTAGGGTAAGCCACTAGTGGGCCTGGACGTTTTGTTTACCTGGAGCGTTCACAGGCATGGAGCCCCTCAGCTCCCAGTGGCCACAGTTTGCCGTTCCCAGCCAATGGGAGCTGTGAGAAGTGGCACCACTTCCCACAGCTCCCATTGGCTAGGAACGGCAAACTGTGGCCACAGGGAACTGAGGGGCTCCGTGCCTGTAAACGCTCCAGGTAAACAAAATGACAAAGTATTAGATATTCAGTTCAATGATTCCATAGAGTTTAAAGTCATCAAATTTTGGTGTAGACTCGTTTATAAGCCGACCCCTGCTCTTTGATGCATCACTTTTTTACCAGAAATATTCATCTTATGAACAAGTATATATGGTACTTTTCAGACTTTTCACCCCACTTTACATGAGAATAAATCACCCATCTGGTCCAGGAGTTGATCATACTCATATCCACATGATCACTAACTTAAGCAATTTATACCAATTTCATCTGCTTCTATAAGAATTAAGTTTAATGTTCCACAGAGACAACACATCATTTGAAAATTAGACAAGCTTCCCATCATTAGTTTCCATGGTTTTCTTCTGGAGTGTGTGTCTGTTTTGCTCCAGCAGTGTTACTATAGCACATTGATGATTTTACAGAGAAGCAGGACAAAAATAGTGAAGCGCCTAAGCTAGATCTTTTGATAGGAGAGACAAGGATAAATTCCACTTATGGTGAAAAAGAAAACTGCAATTATTCATGGTATTGAGCATTCCAAAATTCTTTACTCTGAACACAGAGTTTGTTATTCAAAATGATGGCTGCAATCAGAAATGAGAATATCTCCACAAAAAACTTCCACGTGGAATTTCGTTGTCTGAAAAATCTAACTGACAACGGTCATAGTTAAATTCCTACGTCAGTACTGAATGTGGAAAATTGAACTCTGAAAGAATTTAAGGGAAATCCTGCAGTGATTAAATTAGCTGGCACACTAAGAATCCACGATAAGTGTACGCTATTCCTATTATTGCCCTGAAAGAAAAAAAAAAGCTGACAGTACCAGTATTCACTGCTAATAAGTAAATGTTAAGTGCCAGTACAGTGCCTTTCACTGAAGGATCTCAAAGAGCTCTATCAAGGCTGCTATGCATTCGATTTTTTTTTTTTTTTTAATCTGAGAGGGAAACTGCAGTGTAGATATATTAAGAGATTTGTCTAGTATCAAAAAACAAGACAATGGCAGAGTGGGTACTAGGTTCCGGGTCTCCAGTCTCATTGCTATAGTCACACTTGCTATAAATATTGCTTCCCTGAAGACTGGTTATAAGGCTGGCAGTAGAGTTCTAGTAACAAGCTATACAAAAGGAGGAGTAAGCAGGGCCCACTACGGGGTTATGGGCATTTGCATCTCTTTCATTTCCCTCAAAGAACAAACTTGTTTTATACATTGCCACTAGCCTAGGACAGGCTTCTTGACGTTCATTAATACTATCCTGGTACACCATTTCAAGATGCATCAAAACTATGTTCAAAGCTACTAGAGGAGGTTAACTTTACAAAACTGCAGCCTATTTGGAGCAGGGACTGTTTAACCAACTGTGTACACTGCCCAGTGAAACAGCACCCTGACCACAATATCGAACAACAACTGCAACAGCTACCAGGTATCTTCCCATACAAACCAGAAAATGTCTACATTTCAGCTAATGAGCAAGGAGAATTGCATGTTTACATTGCAACTGAATGCCTGTACTGGAAAGGCGACAAAATACTGCACACCAGTCAGGCTAGAATATAGAACTGGGACTCATTTGGAGCAGAAAGCTCAAAAGAAATACTGCAACATAGCATAGCTTTGCTGCCTACACTGACCACTGAAACAGTGGGCCTTATTAACAGGGAAGCCTCCCCCCAAAAAAAGAACATTGCACATTTTGGGGGCAGCGCAGACACCTAGAAAAAGGGACTTTGCTAGGTTAACTTGAAAATTATTTATGCTGCTAGCCAGTGGCAAACTTCAGGCACAAATGCCAGTCTTGGCATGTGAAGTTCATCCCATGGACAAGCTAACAAGTCAGCAGAGGGGGGAAGCTGACATGGTCTAGTGCAGAGCAGATAGTCTCAAGTTTTCGACATCATGAACCAGCTTGCTGCCTTCCTGAACTGTGTCCAGGAGATCTCAGGGACCGACACTGAGAAACACTGGTCTAGTACATGTTAATCTACCCTCACTGGGAGGTTAGGCATTTAGAAAGATGATAAAAGTGAAGAGGGACATGAAAGAACACTATGGGTAGCGGTAGCAGTGAAGAATAAAGCCTTGTCTACAGCAGGAAATTGACTGGCATCGTTATTGTGGAGTAAAAAGAACAGGAGTACTTGTGGCACCTTAGAGACTAACAAATTTATTTAAGCAGACTAACAGACTAACTACAGACTAACATGGCTGCAACTCTGAATACTGTGGAGTAAGTTATTCTACAATAGCTATTTCAGAAAAGTTCCCCTATAGACACGCTCTTCAGGAATAATCCCTCTGCTCACAAACCAGATCAAGTTTTTCCTAAATAAAAAACACTTATTCCAGAACAGAACATCCACAGGTGGAGCTATTCTGAATACTTATTGCAAAATAACTTATTTCACAACAGCTCTGCCAGTCACTTTCCTCACATCAATCCAACCTAAGAATTTAGGTTAGGCAACTCACATTCTAGATCAGCGTTTCTGAAATGTGGTGCCAGGGGCTTTTCTTGTGGCCACCACTTTCTGAGCTCTGACTGGAGAGGACGCTTGGGGGTAGGGGGGAGAGAGAGAGAAGCAGCAGCACCCACTCCCGTTGCTCCTGGATGTGCTTCTTGGTGTTGGGGCCATGAGCACAGATTGGGTCCTGCTCCCCTCTGGAGACATCTGGGGCACAACGCTGAAGGAGCATGCAGCCTGTGAGTTCCCTACCTTCCTAGGGGCAGTGGGGTTCAGGTTTCAGGTTTCAGCCCTGAGGTGGCAGGGCAGCAGGCTCCAGCCAAAGAGCTTTGGGCTTTGTTCCTGGGCCCCATCCCCAGGCTGCAGGGCTTCAGACTCCAGCCCCCGATGACCTCTCCCACCCGCCCAGTCACCCATCCCCACGTCACCCCGGGTATTTTGTTTAAAATAAAGACTTGAATTCATGCCCAACCAGAATTTGGTGAAATGCAGGGGACTTGAGATCAAGAGAGTTAGCATGTGTTTTATCTCCTTTTTCCAATGACCCCTACTGGAGAGCACATACCCTCCCAGCTAAAACCAACAGGGTACAAATTCAAGCACACAGTGCTGTATGCGATAGCCAAGACATGGGAAGACAAGTCCACAACTACAGTCCACGAAAGCACATTTTTAAGGGTTCTTTACCTCCAGGCCGGTAGACAACATCATCCTCCGTGATGAAGGAAGTTATTTCACCACTGTCGGTTCTCTCATAGCGAGATTTCTTCTTCGGCAGCTTCTTTTTATTTTTCTTGGTGGACTCCTCTGTGGTTGCACTGTTGTTGTCATTGTCCTCATCTTCACTGTGGTCACTTTCGGCGTAATTCTTGGCACCTCCTTCCAAAGTGCAGCTCCGACGAGGACGGGAGTTTTCGCTCTCTCTCACTTTCTCTCTCTTGTCCCGTTCCCTGTCCCGGTCCCGGTCCCTGTCCTTCTCTTTGTCTTTGTCCTTCTCTTTGTCAGCTGTCATGATTCGCCACGTGCCTTCTTCTGTCCTCTCACGGCTGGGCCTCCGTGAAAGGTAGACAGTAAGCCTGGGCTTCAGTCTTCTGAATTTCTCACTCAATTCCAGGAAAAATTCGACCACTCCAACAACCCCAGCGTTTTAAAGAAGCTCTTGGAAGAAAAAAAAAAAAGAAAAAAAAAAAAGGAAACATTAATACTCAGAAACCCCTCACAATCCCTCCAGTTCTGAAAATCAAAAAGGAACCTACAAAAATATTTCAGTTTGCATGAGATAAAACTGCAAAATACGTGAAGCCCTTTAAAGAAGCTGTTTGATAAGTGAATCACTAGCTTCAAATACCTTGCAGATAGTTTACACAGCAGCTTTCATCCCCAAAAGATCCTCAAAGCTCCTTACAAACTAGGCACAAAGATAATTTAATCCACCACTGAAATATAGCTACCTTTGGAGTAGAACATGGCAGGTGAGAGAGCATGCAGAGTTTTAGGTCAGAAATGGAACTATACGATTTAGGAAGGGAAAATGTAATTACCAGTATCTGAATCTGATCAAGATATAAGATTTCCAGCCTCTATTCTCACAAGTACCAGGGAATTTTTAACAAAAGGTCATGATTTCCATTTTACATCTCAATTGAATAACAGTACCTTCAGCAGCACAATATCCAACAGAGCTGACACAATAAGAAGTACCACATCCACTCAACCACAATTCCTGCCCTTACTGCAGTTCCCAAATATTGGTTGGGAAGTCTTCCCTTCACATGTTGAACTAGCCTGACCACACTTGGCTTGGAAGATCCAACAGGCTCACACAATAAGGTGGCAACATGCCCAAAGCTGCTCCTGCAGGCACCACAGGTAGCACACAGCTTTCACTTTGTTTGGTTGTTTTTCCAATAATGGACTTTGTAAAGCTTGAATAGCAGTACCTCTTCTTCACCAATTACTTTTCTTCTTTAACAAAAAAAAGCAAGCATACCTGTCTTGTCTCTTTCATTATTGTAAGCAGTACTAGGGTACAGACTGTGCATTTAGCTTTTTTTTTTTTTTAATGCAAGGTTGGATTGGGCAAGTATAGTTATTTCAACAGCATTTACAAGTGAATAGTATGTGATAGCTCTGATCTATGAGCTAGGATCCTCAAACTGCAAAACAGCCCTGGACAGTGAGTGCACAGAATTTCACACCCCTCCACTCAAAAGAAACCCCCTCTCCTCCCTAAAACCCAGATCACACCATCACCTAATACAGAAGGCTGTAATACAGAACACCACTACATATAGTTAGTCTCCTGTTCTCTCTTCTAGGAACTAAGAAATAATTTACCAGTAAATGCCTTTTCTACCACTCCAGTCCAACAATCTGGACTGACAGGTTGCGTGTTACATCTTTGAGTGACAGCTAGCAGCACAAACAACAGTGTTAGAATTTTTGGCAACCTCTCTTCTGGAAAGCCTCTAAGAGAATTTGCACCAAATGAGGCATCCACAAGCACTTCTTAAAATTGTTCAGTAGAAGGAATCTGAACTAGTCACGGTTACGCATATGTCATACTATTTTCCTGAAAATATGCTAACTCAAAGGGAGACATTCCCAAGGAAGAGATCCAAGACAGACAAAAAATTAGAAGATAAAACTCTGTATTCTCTAATCTGTCAATCCAGAGTTATGGAAAGCAATCCATACCATTTAGATATAAAGTAATCAAGGAAATTAGGAAGGTAACATTGCTTTAAGAACTCTGTGACCAATCGCTGCACCTCAAACAAAAGTTACTCGATCTAAAAAGCTTGGAAAGATGTGCAAAGGGCTTGCAAAGACAATCGCACTGCTGCCTTGAATCCTCTTCCATGGAGGAGCTTCTGGATCTCGGTAGTGTCTGTCCACTTTAATATATTCCTGTTCCCCCTGAATATAGATCATAGAATATTAGAGTTGGAAGAGACCTCAGGAGGTCATCTAGTCCAATCCCCTGCTCAAAGCAGGACCAGTGCCAACACCAACTAAATATAAAAAAGTATTATGGTCAAGGGGACTAGATGATTCTCAGGGATATAGAACTTTTCCCATTTAGGTTGCCCAATTCAAACCCAGATCACGATGCTAGTAACCAAGAACTTATCTAGTGGTTTCTTGGTGACAAATAATAAAATAGCAAGGTTAAAAGATGGAATAAAGATACTCAAGGCCTGCCTACTCCAGAGCTTTCCATCACTATCACTAACAGAGCTGTGACACTGGTGAATCATCATAAGTTTTCCTTCTGCATACATGGCCTTTGAAGCCAGTAATTAAAGGAGACTGTGACCAACTGAGGTGGACAAATACAATTTCCAAAAAGATATATTCCCTGGTGGATCAGCTGTAGCTTTAAATTATTCCAGCTTGAAAACGCAACCCATGGTACTAACTGCAAGCATGAAATCAGGAGCCTCAAAAGATCCAATGTCCCTTACATTAAGCTTCTGAAACTGCTTAAGATTAAGAAAAGGACATTCAGACTTTTAAAAAGTTTTTTGAGAAACAAAAAACTGGTTCTGTGCATCTGAAATGTCTTAAAACAGGCTACAATAAATTCTTGTTATTGACTACTACTACTCCCAGCACTGAAAATACCCAAAAACACAAAAATGCTTTCGCTGGCATGTTCAGGCTGGGGCTTGAATCTGAGGCATTTCCTGAATGAGCCAATCATCCAGGTAAGAAATTATTCCAAGTCCTTTATTTCTTAAAGCAGTTACCATCATTCTGCCAACACAAGGTGATATGATGCAAATCCAAAGAGAAGAGCATAGCAATGAAGACGTCAACTGACCAAAGAAATCAGTGATGGCAAGGGTCTACAGCAACACACTGATAAATATCTTATATGTTGATAAAGCCTGGATAATTCCCCTGGGTTAACTGCTAAAATAAACTCTTTGTTGATGCTATATAAGGTTTATTTTGGGCAACAAACCAATTTAGCCATTTTAAATCCAAACCTGGACAGTTCCCAGGGGCATCTCAGAAACTGTAAAGCCGAAGAATAACCCTCTATCGCACATGATGATACTGATATGCCGCCTCTTCAGATAAGAGGCAGGGGAGAGAGTAGTTTCTGTATGGTGAAACACTGGTGACTATTATAAGAACATAGAGCATAGATCAGAATTTTATTTTGATAGCCTCTCAGAATTCATTAAACCCATCCATCTGCGGTTATTCTTATCCACTGGCTCAAACCCTCGAGGACACAATCAGGGAAGGTAAGTACAGATAGGAAGGGAAAAGAAGGCTATGCAAAAACTTGGTTTTTAGAATTTGGTTCCTGTTTCTCTCATTCCTGGGATAGGAGAACACCACCGCCATCTCCCTCTCCTCTAAAACTAGAAGGCTATTTTGATTCAAAGATTCGGAGCAGAGACGTATCCTAAAAGGAGACAGACTGTTCTATTTTTGGTTTTAGTCAAATGAGGAAGGGAACATCCATGCTAGATATAAATTAGCAAGCAATTACACAACCCACTACCTTACACTGAAAGGTAAGGATACCAAATGGAATCTCATACAGAGACAAGCACACCAACATCTTAAAACAAACTGCAAGTCTTGCCACAACTGCAGGGATACCCTAATGTAGAGGTCTTAAGGTGCTGTGAGTGGCTGCTATAGTTTATGTAAGGCCTGAGTTCCATGAGATAACCAGAAAGGAGCTACCGCTTCTTCCTGCTGGTTTAATCCTCAAGCCATTCTAACAAGGCATGTGATCAGCACAAGTATATCGCAGTTTCTAATTGGGATGTGGCTAGATCCTATGACCTTTTAAATTCCACCTTCACACATTTGTCAGTAATGCCCTTGCTGACTTCTACAGACAGAGATAACATTTCTTCCCCCAGTGACAAGAGCAGAATCTACTTGCAGGGAAATGCCCCCTAAGACAGACTTAGCTGTAGATAACCTATATATTTTCCCCCGGAGCAGATGGCATGCAATTTTCTATCAGGATTAGCCCCAACTTTTATAAATTACATGCTCAAGAGCCAAGTGACTGCAAAGCAGCTTCGTCAGCTTTTCCTTCCTCTATCAGGAGTGGAAGCTCATCTTTCACTTAGAAAAAGTCAGCCTCGTAACCTCTTCAATATTGATACAGTTTATGGCCCTTCGCATTAAGTTATCTTACAGACTCTGCTGGAGGGTGAGAACCTTCCTCTTCATTCAAGGGTGAAAAATATCCATTTTGGGGAAATTGTGTTTGACTGACAGGATTTTTAAGCCAGTACCACCGAAGTCCAGCTAGTCAGACACCTGCTGCCAAGATCATGCTGATCTGGGAAGGGGAGATAGATGGCAGAAGCAGCCTTAACAAAACCTGGCCAGTTTTTTTCCAACTGCCCAAGATAAAGAACCTAGGTATCAAGCTGCACACATGATCCCGGGTAAGAATGAAAACAGAATTTAAAATCTCACCTAAGGATTCAAGGGCCTATGCCTGACGGCAACAAAAGCTTCTCTTACCAAATTCATCTGTGTTTATATTGTCCATCTCCTGAAGCATTCCAGTCATCTTCTCACTTTTGAGTAAGGCTATGTCTACACTAGCTCTTTTTTCAACAAAACATCTGTTGGTCAGGGAATGAGGAGTGGGGGAGACACATCCCTGCCCCACATAAGTTTCACTGACAGAAGCACCAGTGCGGACAGAGCTATGTCAACGTGAGACGCTGTCCCACCAGCATAGCTAACTTTTTATTTGCAGAAAACCGTACACCCTTGCCCCATCGCCTGCCCCACCCCTTCTCCAAGGCCCTGCCCCTTGCTCACTTTCACCAGGCTGGGGTAGGGGATTGGGGTGCGAGAGGGGTGAGGGCTCCGGCTGTGGGTGGGGGCTCTAATTGGTGCTGGAGATGAGGGGTTTGAAGTGCAGGAGAGAGCTCCAGGTTCAGGAAGGGGGTTGGGGTGCAGAAGGGGGTGATGGCTCCAGATGAGGGTGTGGGCTCTAGGGTGGGGCCAGAGTTTGACATGTTGGAGAGTGCTCCAGGCTGGGACAGGGGGCTGGGCTGTCGGAGGGGGCTCCAAGCTGAGACAAGGGGTTGGGGTGCGGGAGGGGATACAGGCTCCAGAGTGGGGTCAGAAATGAAGGGTTCAGGGTGTGGGAGTGGGTTCAGGCTTGGGCAGTGTTCGGGGCATGGGAGGAGGTTCGGGGCATGGGATCTGGGCCATCCTTACCTCAGTCAGCTCCCAGGAAGCAGCAGGCTGTTAAAAGTCTGGTTGGCAGCACAGGCAGGCTCCATACCTGGCTCCGCATCACTGCCAGCGTCTCCCTCTGTCTCCTAGGTAGAGGGACAGCCATCTGGCTCTGCGCACTGCCCACACTGCAGATGCCGCCCTCTCAGCTCCCATTGGCCGCAGTTCCTGGCCAATGGGAGCTGCTGAGCTGGCAATGGGGACAGGGGCAGAGCACAGAACCCCCTGTGGCCGTCTCTCCGCCAGAGGGAGATGCCAGCAGCTTCCCAGGAGTCACAGGAAGCCTGCCTGCACCACCAACCGCACTTTTAACAGCCATTAGCGGTGCTGACAGGAGTCACCAGGGTCCCTTTTCGACCAGGTGTTCCAGTCAAAAACCGGACACCTGGCAATCCTAAATAGACACAGCCTAAGGCAGCTGGGGGGCGGGGGGGGGAGGAAGGAGACCAGGAATAGTCTCAACATTTAAGATTACTGGTTAAATCGAGCCCTAATTGGAAGGTGCAGCTTTATTGGGGGATGCTTATGCCAGAGCCAGGCTTGAACCAAGTGATTTAACGTGACTCACTTTGTAGAGGGACTGGACTCTGAATGAGTGCCAGCAATACATGGAATACAAACCGAACTTGGTCTGGTTGATTGTAAATTACCTTAAGGAACAGGTCAGACCTGCTTCCCACAGCTGGATTTTCTACTGTTATCACCAATCCAGGAAAAGGCAAAATTATCCACAAAAGAGAGAGAACATGCTGCTGTTCACCTGAGCCAGGTACTATCAGAGGTAATGTACTGGACAGAAGGCACCAAAGAATACCAGCTCTGTATGACATGCAAAAATGGAGGATACAAAACTTCAACAGGACTGCCTATTTAAGGACTACCCACAAGTAAAGACTGCAGGATCAGTGCCATAGTTACATTTTTTCATCTCAGATTAAACTAGAGGAAAATAATAAGTGATATATGTAAGGTACAAGTGGTTTGTTATATGCACAGGAAAATAAGTCTCTGCATACAGGGCTATTGTTTATTAAATCAGAATGTATTCATATTGGCTTTTTATAGGACACACACATGCTTGGCCAATCTTTCACATAAAACAGAGTTTAGCTCAGTTTGCTCGTCCATCTGTAATCTAGTGCAGAAGCTGCCCATCTATATTTTAAGTATTGTTAAAAGGCACATGATGAAAGCCTCTCATAAGCACTGCTCAACATCCTTCCACAAACAGATCACATTTCCTAGGATTCTCACAGAGAACAATTCACAATTTCAAAAATGTGGAGAGGATTAACTGACACCACCATGAAACAATACATCTGTTTTTATTTCTCCAGGAAAAAATCCATCACATTAGAGTAGTCCTAGTATCACTGGATAGATAGAGAGGGCAAATAGTTATAGGACCTTCAGTTGTGTAGAAGTAACATGGGAAATCCAGAAGAGTAAGGTAAGGCAGGAACTACTAGAAAGCACCTAATTAAGATTAAACCATGGTTACCCCAGAGCAAATGCTCTATAAATTAATCCTTTATTACTTGAACAGTGATTCAAACAACTTTCAAGGTCCTTAGATATTTTACGCCTTTGCAATAAATGTCAACACATTCTCCCACACACACATGCACCCCTGCCCTCTAAAAACATCTTTTTGGCACAGTTACCACAAAAGAACGACAATTTAAAGATGGAAATGGATATCCCATATGGTGATGGAATCGTCTGGCAAAAGAACTGGAAAAACTATGAACTTAAAAATCTAATTTCTAGAATAACGTGTATGTAGATGCATGATTACAAATACATTGCATATATTTAACAACTTTTTAAAAAAAAGTCACAAACATCTCCACATTCAGAAGCCATGCTGTGCCCCAATCACACTTTTAACTGAACATACCATGCAAACTGCTCAAAACTAATCTGCTTACTTAACATTATTCATCTGTCACAGATGTTGCAATGGGTTAAGCACTTTTAGCATTTTATACATAATTATGCTTGGATGATATCAAATCCATAAAACTAACACCATTGCAAAAATATAATGTGCCATGGTTTTTTGTTCCCTAAAGTAAACTGTGCTAATACATCACGTATATTGCCAAAAACAGTAATTACACAGATGTTTAAAGCTGGATTAGGACAGTAGAAGTAAATACATTGAAAATCTTAGTGGTTTTTGGCAAGCTCTATGGCTTGGGTTTGCAGTAATTTTACTCACTGGCAGCTTTACTCCCACTGTACACAACAACCGTCAAAGCAGCTGCTTCTGTCGTCACACAACAGAAAAACTCAGATTACAGCACCACAGGGCAAAGAGTATTAATTGCCTATGATACCAAGTCAGTGTCTCATCCATAGGGAATTTCCTAGAAACTAACCGCTCAAAGAACAACAACAGTATAGGCTAATGGAGAACATCCACATTCCAGCAACTGAGAGGGGTGTACAAAGAAAAAGAGAAGAACTGTTTTTGCATTTAAAAAAAAATTCAATTCAGGCAAGAATGTTTTTACCCTTGCTACAACTGGAACCTAACATTGTACGGTTTTGATAGTCATGACACCAGTCTGTGTTTAGACAAATTAGTTATATATACACGATCGGATAATTCCATTTATCCCCGTTCTGTACTGTCACACACAAAGGAAAGCTGAAGAAGGAAACAGGCGTTCCGCTCTGGAATGCTGCTCAGAGCCTGTTTCATTACAGAGTAACCCGTGATATGAATGAATTCCCAGAGTACAGATTGAGATCCTGGTTAATCATGCTTGACACCATACAGCATACCCCAAAGCACACAAAGTCACACTGAAGTTTGCAGAATGTTCCAGGGTTCAACCTACCTAGCAACTAAGCTTTTCCAGAATGCACAGTAGGAAAGCATGGGGGAGGACTCTTTCTGACCCCTCAGTGTAATTACATGACAAATTTATGATAAAAAAGCAGCACCAGAGCCTCACCTTTAATCCAACGGAATACACAGCATGCAAACAATAGAAATGGGGGTCAGCATGCCTACTTGAGCCACAGACAAATAAGCTGCTGGAATGCACAAGAGTGCTAATTCAAGACAAAACTGAGCCTCTCTTTGCAGACAAGATGTAAGTACCTGATGGGAGTAAAACCCCAGTAGCCCAAAACTGAAAATGTCATGTCTCACCCAACCCCGGTATGTTGTTTTTCAAATGGCTGGGCCCTTTTGGATCAGTACGATTCACTTTAAATGACCTAACATATTATACTATAGCGTTTGTTCAACCTCAGTCAGGCAAATGTTGCCCATAAAACCTACTCAATTATAGATACCAGCTGCTTGGAAAATCCCAGAAACTGACCACAACTGTTATATGATGTGTAGCTAAAGAAACGTTATTCCAGTTCACCAATCACATGGCTGTCACCAAAAAAAGTAACACAGACTCTTCCCTAACAGTAGTCTTTCAACATCAGACTAGCATGAACTTAAAAAATAAAATAAAATAAAATAAAAAAAATCTTAAGTGTGGACAGGCACGGACAGGCTTGTTTGAACGCAGTGGGGATTTAAAAGCAAAACTTTGCTAAACTGATGTTAGGAAAGGAAGAGACTTTGGGATATCAAAGACTTAAAAGTCTAAAAATACACCCAAGCCTTGTTTAACCAAACAAGAGCTTTAGAGTTGTTTACAATCACACCAGCATTTTAGAAATGAGGAGATGGTGATAAGAGTCAGGCCAGATCTATACTAGGAACGCTTTGCCAGTATGGCTGTATTGGTATACTTCACTGGCAAAACACTCCTCGTATAGATGCAATTTACGCCAACAAAATAGAACTTTTGCTAGTATAGCTTTTACCAGCCCCAGCACCACCACCAAGCATCCCAAGGAAAATAAGCTAAGCTGGCAAAAGCACACTTTTGCCAGGAAAACTGCATCTACACTAGGGGCTTCCACTGGCACAGCAGTTTTCATCAGGCATCACTCCTCTTCACACCCCTGACATAGCTATGCCAGCAAAAATTTGTTGTGCAAAACTGGCCTTAGAAAGAGGGAGCAAGAGATAATTATTTTTCATGCCACCTTCTTTAAAAAGCATTTACTGGGAGCACCAAAAATATTCCTTTGGAATCAAACTGTTTTCATGAATAAAAACACAGTTCAACCACTTTAGATTTTGTTTTGCTTTTTAAACCATCATATGCATATTTTAAAGGGCATAATTTTCACTCAGACCTTGGTGGTGCCAAACCATAAATATATACCTAGAAAAAAAAAACTTAAGGAATTTCTTGGAAAAAGTTGTCACTGCATATACAAAATGTATTTGCATATGTGTTTATTTAGATTTTAATAAAAAAACTTGTCCGCACTTATCTTATACATTAAAATACACAATACAGTGCAAAGGACTGCTCAACCCACCATGACACAAACTAATTGGAAGAGGGTAAACTAAACACAAACCCTTCCAATTCTGAGTTCTCAGAAGTCTGCAAAGGGAGGAGGGGGGGAGTGTTTTACAAGAAGTCCAGATGCTTAAAATCCATTTTGAAAACCTGAATACCTGATCCATCGAAAATAAAAGTATTCCTCAAAATAAGAATGGAATATGGAGTAAGTGGCTGCAATATTTCTGCTTGTAGTCAGAATGGTCTGACACTGGCCACTCCAGTGGTTCAGTGCTTTGAAAATATTACCGAGTCTCCTCTTTTCTGTCCCAATTCTGCCACTGGCTTACTAAGTGACCTTAAGGAAAACAGCCTCCTGCCCATGTTTAGTCATCTGCTAAATGCTACTTATCTAACTCACAAGTGTGTCTGAACTTTAACTTTGCAAGATTACTTTGAAACCCTTAGATGAAAGGCATACAGTGAAGACAGTTTTAACAACACTGCCACATGACTAGAAAATGATTTTCCAACCGTATGTTCTTGCTTCCCAGGTTTCAATTCCAGACTCTTACTGCCAGGCTGGGATCATTGCAGAAGTAATACAGCAATTAAAACCCCAAGGAAGGCTAGGGAAAAAATGAATACCTTACATTGCAGCGTATGAGCAGCTCAGGCGAAGTCCTGATCTTGAAAGGACTTATACACACACACACAACTTTATTCATGGTAGTAGTCCCATTGAGGTCAACAGGACTATTCCTGTGAGTAAAAGGTTACATACGAGTGTAAGTGTTTGCAGGATTGGGAAATGAAAGTGGAAATTTAAAGGTTTGTGAGAGGGGTAAAAATTGTGAGATTTCACCCTCTTGAAAGAAGAGAGATTAATCACACAAACAGCATCTCTTGGTGTCTTTCATTGTCAAAATGTTTTTTTCTTTGAGACCCTCAACTTGAAAGGTTGCATTTGTGTACTATTGTTAAAAGTAACCTGCAATATTTCTAGGACAAAGATTAGAGAAAAATATCTTCCCCCTTCCCACGTTTGCTTTGCACACCTGGGAGCACTCTGTGTTAAGTTATTTTTGTATTTTGTTGGTCATCTGACACACTATCCTTCACTGCTCTGGCAGTCAGTCATTCACATGCAGGCTCTATCCCAGAAAACAAACAGCATTTACAGAAACCGCACCAGGAGACTGAAAACAAAGAGGCAGGAGGATTGGGCCCAAAAATGACTGGTGATGCTGTTCCCAGGACCTTTCAAAAATACATTTTTAAACACAGCAGGGAAGTAGAAAACCCTTGCGACCATTTTTATATTTAAAAAAAAAGATTAGAATTTTTTTCTTTTTTTAATCACAAGAGTGACTTTTAAAGGTGAGACAAATCCCAAAAACTCATGTTGATTGTATCTCTTTAAATAACTTTCTTCCCAGGAAGAGACCCCATGTCACAAGTTTCAAACAAAAACATACATATATGTTTTTATGCTATAAAAATGATATCTGAAAGTAGAATTTATAATAGAAGTGCTGATGTGGTGTTCCAACAGAGCCACAACAGATATGGCTAAGCCCTTCGTTACCTAAAAGCTATAAATATTTAACAAGACAACCAAGCCAAAATCTGTTTGGATGAGCACTTGCTAGAATGAAGCATGTGGAAAATGTTCTGTTTCCTATCTCTTGGTAAGAGAGAGAGCTGTCTACAAGTTCAAGGAACAATAAAATGTTCTTATGCCTGTTAGAACAGAAATGCTCCAGAGCTGCAAATGGATATTACTTCACAGGTCTGTGAGGATTACAGGAGAGGACACTGGCTCCAAAATCACCCGTGAAAAGAAAGATCTAGAGGCAGCTGCTACAGTGATCAGAACATTGCCTCAACTAGAGAATTTTGCCATTCATTGCTGTGTCCCATGTATATGAAATGCTTGCACAGTGCAGTGTTTCTAATCTGTCACAGGTTTCCAGTACCGTTACAATTGCACCCACTTCAGCCAAGCCTCAAGAATGCCTCTGCCCGAGAAGTTCAATTTGAACTATTTCAGTGCAAGTAAAGCAGAAAGCACAGGTGCTGCAGCCAGATCGAGTCTCTCAGCGGAGTCCTGCCTTTTTCCTCTTCATCCTTCACTCTCAGTACAGACAGTTCAGAGCAGTGGCTGTCTCCTGGCAATGCCTGAATACACGGGTTCCAGGCAGGCCTGAGAGAAACAGACAATATTCAATTCTGCTCAGGGCTGCTCCCATTTTCAAGGCAAGTCCAAAGAGTCAAGCAACAGGTTAGTCTCTGTTCCCCTAATACTACCCCCCTCTCCACCCCAAGTAACTGAAGACACAAGATGGCTTAATTAAATCTTTATTTTTAAAAATTACATTAAAGAACATCTAAACATTTTAAATAAAAATCAAAAACAAACTCTAGAACTCAGTACCTCTGTGCCTGGAAAAAAAGTCACAGAAAAGAAACATTAGCAGACACCCAAGCACACATTAAGAATTTAATAGCATTCAACCAATAAAGTAACCTACATATTTTACTGGAGTCAGGGACTTGCTTGGCAATGAAGTGGCTGCATCTACCTTTCCCCTCTCCTGGGATCCCAGCCTGGAATGTTTCCATACCTAGATCCTACAGGAAAACACACAAGAAGGAAACAGTTCAGCAACACCCACATTAGAGATTACAGAGGGAAAATAATAAAGTGCAAAAATATTTTGTCAACAGCATGCTCCTTACCTCCTCAAGCACCATCACCTGAAGATAGCAATGATGAGAACAGACTCAACATCAAAGTCTTCCTTGCAATGATATAACTGCAGCTAATGACCTTTACTGTGGCATCTGCATACTGTTACATTAGGGCATAGACCTTGCCTCTCAACACGTGAGGATCCATGGGTAGGACAGAACACTTGAAAGCAATCATTAGAACTAATCTAATACGCCATAATGTTAACAGGGACAAAGATTTTATTACATATATGTCTGACAGGCACAAACAGTACAGATATTATCTACAATGCATTGTGCTGTCTAGTATGCATCTTCTACCATGCCAAGTTCCAAGAAGCTATGCTTGGAATTCAGGTTCCACAATGCACTAGTACATAAATTTATGGACATGCTGCACCACTTTAAACAACTGGGCTGGCTTATGTAGGCACATTGAATTGACAAGTGTAAATCATGCTCAGATGTTTGGCTGCAGCATTTACATTTGCAGCGGTCAATCCTAGAGCACAGATGGACCTGAACAATCATTGTGTGTAGTGAAGGGAGCTTCCTTTGTGTATCATGGAGTAAGGGTATTAAAATACTAAAGAGATTTATTAGGAAGATTCTAGTGACTCCCCTGGTGAAGTATCAGCACTGGCCATGTTGGCTAAAAGTCATTATCTGTGAGGAAAAGGTGAGTTCCCGATTAGGGAAGCCATAGGTATCAAAAGCTTGAATCTGGATCCTGTTCCTCATCCAGTCAGATTGGAAAGGTTACCCACTTGAGCAAACTAGCCAGACTGTAGCTGTGTGAAGTCAAGACCTCCTGTAGCAGACAATACCCATGCCCCAGAAAATAATTTCATTTTAAAAAAATAATCAATTCCAAATAAATGGTAGAACAAAATGAGTTTCATTAGATACAAGTTAATGTTTTTGGCTACTATCTTGGTACAATAATGCCTCATGTGAAACCAGGTAGATGTAATTTGGCCTAGACCTACATAAGAAAGAAAACAGATTAAATAAAATTGAGAAGCAAAAACAGATGCTAAGTTTTTATAAATCACCAGTATAATTTGTTTATTTGGTCTTTTTTCAACATTTTGCACAGGTTAGAAAAGATGCATCTCTGCTTATCTTAAAATCAGTCTTCTATCCAGGTCTATGCACCAAGATGTTGCTTTGTCTCTGGAGACCCATCAGCTGTAATAGCCAGATCTGGACATTTGCAAATTAATACTGCAAAATTGCAGTGAACACTGAGGTAAACAGAGTTCTCCAGTTATTTGATCTACACACCTGGAAATCATCAGCAGCAGGAAAGGCACACATGCCACCTCTTTGCACATTAATTCCAGCTAAGAGGTTTATGTGCTTAAAGAGTCAGGTTTTAAGGATAATGTAAAAGCAAGTCCAACAGAAATAGTATGAGCTAGTAATATCAATGCAACTAAGCATACAAAGTAACTAAAAATATAGAGAGGAGATCCTTTTTTTCTTTAAGTGAGCCAGACATAAATCTTTTAACAAGATTTGTATTGGTCATGTGTTACCAGTCTTAAAAAACACAACAGGACCATTCTTCTGTAAGCTTTTAGTCTCATACTGCAAGATAAAAAGCCACTGTGTTGAGCAAATGCCAGATTAAAAGAGGTACTAGAGTTCCTTTGATAAAACTCACTTAATTTTTTCATCAAGGAGGAACTAAAGTTTACACTTTCAAAAGTAAGGCGTGTAAAGGATTAAACCAAAATGGATGAAGGCTTCTTTACTTAGGTTCAGAAAAGCCAATGTTTTTTTTTTTTAAATTAGAGGCCCTTCAGATCATCTGCAAAATATGAGCAATGCAAGACTGAACACCAGAGAAAGAGTATCTTAAACTGCAACTGGCAAATGCAGGTTAAAATGCTGAATGGTAAGTACAAAAAATACAGCATTAGCACCGAATTTCCAACAAACACACACTGCCTGCCTCCAGTGCACAAAAGGAGTAGCTCCTAAACATCTTACATTTTGAAAAATTCCACCTTTGATTATAAAGCTGATTATCAGCATGGGCTCAACATGAAACTAAGCTGCCTTTTTTTTTTTTTTTTTTTTTTTTTTTAAATGAGACATGGATTCCTTCCTTCTCCCTCCTTTTCTCCACAGATTTCACTCCATTTGAAACACTGAATCTTACATTTTCAAGAATGACTAGTGATTTTTGGGCGCATTTAATTTTAAAGAGGGAGATGATTTTCAGACCAGATACTCATCACTTTTTCTGCAAGTTACGCAGGCCCCTCTTTAGGGTGTCTCAAATTGGATACCCACTCTATTTTGAAAATTTAGTCCCACAAGCTGCCATGGGGCCAAATTCCACTGAAGTCAATACTTGGGAAGAATCTGGCATAGAATTTCTGAAGAAGCCATTCTCCAATATGGTTTTCTTAACTGATACAAGCCAATCTCTGCAAACTTTATCTGCAGCACTTCTGAAAACAGTTAGCAACTGATTGCCAGTTACAGAGCACAAATATTGGCCCCCATCTATGTCAGGAATAGCAATAATAAGGTAAAAAGGGACTTCTGCAAATACTTTTACTTCTACTGCAGTAGGTTCCCTCTTTGGCAAAATAAGTATGAATTTAAGGGTGCAAGTGCTAAAGAAAAGTTTGATGATTGCTTCTCACCCCTTAAATTTAATATTCCTACAATAGTATTGCCTGGCTCTCCAACCAGCCGAACTGCTCTATAACAGAGGCTTGTAAGCATACAGACATATGCAAAATCTTCATTACAGCAGGACTAGTGCTGATGCTACACATACCGTGAAACTTGTTTAAGCTGTTCTGCCATTTTAAACCTTGATTTCTCCAGGTTTATTATTTCTATCATTTAGACTCTATCAGGCAGAAACTTGGAGTGCAAGTAGTTGGCAGGAGTGGAGTTTATGATTTTTTTTTTTAAAAGAATTATTTTAGTATGCCGTAAGATGGCTTTTTTCCTAGCAATGAAGTAGGAAAAAACAGGTTTTGAAAGATATTAATGAAGACCAGGTTATGAATGTGAAAACATAGTGATGTCAATTCAAGTCATGTTCTGATATCAAAAATGAAAGGGAAAATATGTCCAATTTACATAACCATACCAACAAACAATTATGTATGCAGTGTTGTTATAGACATGTCAGTCCCAGGATATTAGAGAGACAAGATGGGTGAGGTAGTCTCTTATATTGGAAAGCGACAAGCTCTAGAGCCACACAGAGCTCTGAGCAAGTTTCCCAGACCTGAAGAAAAGCTTTGCGTAAACTTGAAAGCTTGTCTCTCTCAGCAACAGAAGATGGTGCAATATAAGATATTACCTCATGCACCTTGCCTAACAGTTGTGTCAGACAGACCTGAATAAAAACAAAATTTTATGGCTACCACAAGTCTTGTAACTACTCAGTATAGCAGCATCAGCTCTTTCAGAAGGCCTCTCTATAAGAGATTGTAAGCTCTTTGGGGCAAGCAATCTGTATTACCTATGTTCTGTAAAATGTATTGTATGTTCATAATCATAAATATCTTAAATATCTAATTATTGAAAAGCACTATGTGCCTTTGGGTTGTGCCCACTTGAGTTGCTCTTTAGTAAAGTACAAGGGATGGATAAAATGTAAACACATGCACAGCTGTAGCTACATCAGTGAAATCCAAGATTATTTATCATTATGATGATGAGTAAATCTGAACTTATTTGGACATCCACATGGTCTTTTACTCCTGCTTAAAAATAATGCAAAAGAACCAGAGTCTAATTTTGTCAAGTCAGTATTGAGGGGGTGTGACAAACTGGGACTGTTCTTAATGTTTGCTCTGAACACTGTGTTGGTGCCTCAGTGTCCCCTAGGCAGTTCTTAAGTATCTTGGTGGTGGGATAAGGGTGTGTGATTGCTACAGAGGAAGGGGCCAGTGCCCCTAAATGCCGGGCACTCTGCCTCCTAGCAACTGATGGCCTGGGCCCCTCCTCTGCAAAGGTGCCAGCTGAAAGTGTTGGAGACAAAGGGATCAGGTGACCTCCTGGCCCGGGAAAGGAGCTGAGCAGAGAGGAGGGGCTGGAGGGAGGTTAGTCTGGAGCTACCTGGGGATAAGGAGTGAAGTGCAGACCTAGGGGTCTGGCTCACTGCCCCCCAGAATGGACCCGGCCGAGGGGTCTGGTTCGCTGTATCTACAAGCTCTGTTTTAGACCCTGTTCCTGTCATCGAATAAACCTCTGTTTTGCTGGCTGAGAGTCACGTCTGACTGCAAAGTGGGGGTGCAGAACCCTGTGGCTTCCCCAGGACCCCGCCTGGGTGGGCTCGCTGTGGGAAGCCCACGGAGGGGCAGAGGATGCTGAATGCTCCAAGGAGAGACCCAGGAGGTGAAGACGTGTGAGCTTCTTGCCCTGAACAAGTCTGCTCCAAGGGAGAGGAGGCTCCCCAAAGTCCTGACTGGCTTAGTGGGGAGCAGTTCCAGAGCATCGCCCGGTGACTCCGTGACAGGGGGTTGTTTTTATACCCTTTGATCTGACCAGTTCAGCTGTGCTCCCTTTAACCAGCTAGAAATAAGGACTCCACTGGGAGAGAACTGTTGGCCGTGAAATGCAGCTTCACACATCAGCACTTGGAAGATATAAAAGAGAAATGTAAGTGCCAAGCATTACATGGTCCTTTTTTGTCTTCCCACCTATCCAGTCATCTTTCTAGAGGGGCAAGGACGGTCTGAGAAACATAAAAGGTCACTTGGCAAAGCACAAGACTGGTTGTCAGGATGCTAGGGTTCCACTCCCAGCTCTGCCACTGACTTCTTATGTTAACTTGAACAAGTCATTTCATCTGTGCTTCAGTTTCCCTCTCTTTACAGAGAGGATAATATTCTACCTTACGGGTCAATCTTAATCCATTAGTATTTGTAAAGCATTTTGAAACCTCTGGGTGAAAGATGCTATGTAAATATGAAGTCCTGTTATTACCCTTAATTTCATTTTTCATGGTACAGTCTGTGTGTCCAAGTTCTGTCCTAAACATAAAAATTTAATAGCCTGGGATTTGCTAGATTTCCCCAACATTCAAAGAGACATGACTGGTTGTTCAAGTCATCCCTAGTAGGCCAGAGAAAAGCTGCACAGTCTTAAAGAGTTGCTTCTCTGAACAGGAATTAGTCTAATAATGAATGGATTTATTGATGTTTACAGTACATGAGCAAATAAGAGACTTATTTTAACATCCTAGAAATGCAAAATATGAATACTAAGTCTGCAAAACCTTCAAGACTGAGGCAAAAAAATGCCCTCACAGCAGTATTAACTTGTCCTCTTTGCCTAGCTAGGACACAGCACAGAGTTTAGCTTCAAGCTGCCCCATGTATATTTACATACCAAAAAAAACTTTTAAAAGAACATTATTTAGGTTTTAAAGTAAAGCACTCCAAAGTGAGGAAAGGCCAGATTTATGGTTCCCCCTTGTAGACTTATTTCTGTCCATTTGTACACTGAAGGAGAGACAGGTCCTGTGGAAAAAATAGTATATGATCATGTAATCAAAGACCGTGATAATGCATATGCACAAAGGAATAGAATTGTGTGTGTGTCAGGAGCTGTCCAGGAGTTAATGAGAGCGTTGACAGATGAATGACGAGAGGAATGTAAACCATGCCTTTCGTCTTCAGCAATAAGGGGAAATCCGCTCCACAAAAAAAGTGTTCAGGTGAGTGTGGGGAGCCTTTATTCTGAAGACCTGATAGCATTTCTAATCAGGAAACTCTACAACAGAACAGCAACAGGAGATGTTGAGACTCGCTCAGAAACATCCTGTGGCTTATTTATCAGCATTTCCTTCATCCAGCAGGTCGAAAGGAGTACTAACAGCTGTGAAAGGAAAAATCTGGCTACTGCCCTCTTTCCAATGGTGAATATTCATTATAGGACTTGAAAAAAGGTTTCAACTGTCCGGCTATCAGTAAGCAACTAAGTTGCAGCCATTGGTTTAACCTTGGACCATGAAGAAACAACAGAAGCTGTCTTCTTTACAGCAGATGGGCACATTCTTAGGTGAGAGAGGAACATTTGCAGGGCCAAAATGAAATGTGGCTTTGAAGGCCTTAGGCTGTGTCCACACTAACGAGCTCACTGTGGCACAGCTGTACCAATGCAGCTGTGCCGCTGTAAGATGGCTCAGATAACTGCTCTATGCAGCTAATAATAAATAATAAAACCACCTCCACAAACAGAAGCTCTCCTCCCAACATAGCGCTGTGCACACCACCACTTAGGCTAGCAAAACTTACGTCGCTCGAGGTGTATATTTTTTTTCACATCCCTGAGTGACATAAGTGGTAGTGTAGGCATGGCTCTAGTTAAGAAGGATGTTAAGTCTGCCATGAAGAATAAGAGCGAGGTAACCGTTCCTCAATTGAAAAGTTAGTCACGGACCAGGAAGGTTCTCCTGGCTCCTTCAATGCCGTTGCAAGAAATATTCCTTAAGTACCTCTGGCAATAGCAGACCCAGATAAAACAGATGCTTTTAATTACAGAGTTTAACCATTCAAGGCCTGAGAACATGAGAGGAAAACAGACTTTCACTGTCTGTTTCTCTGGAGACAGAGTATTTAATATCCTTTTCCTTAGCTCATGCTCTCTAACATGTTTAATGAAATCTATTTGTTTTCCTCAAGAGATGAGCATCCTCCTGTGACTCTCCAAACTAGAAAAACAAACAACTAAGACCATATAGACACTACAGCCACTTCAGCAGCACAACTATATTGCTGTAATGTAGATATTTCCTACATCAATGGAAGGGATTTTTCCATCAATGTAGATAAATCTCTCTCTCTGAGAGGCAGTAGCTAGCTCGACAGAATTCTTCCATTGACCTAGTCACATCTACATTTGGAGTTAGGCTGACCTTATCAAGATACTCAGGATGTGAAATTTTTCACACTCCTGAACGACATAGCTACGTCAACCTAATTTCTGAGTGTAGACCAGGCCAAGGAGTTTGAGTGAAACCAGGCCGGAGTTGCAGTCCTTGTCTATCACAGTGTGGCTAGCCTTAGCCCCACCTATAACTTATCAGCTGAGGCTTGTGATGCCAAGGATTAGGTGATCACTTGAAGATCATCTGGCCCTCTTAAAAGCCAGGAAGCACGTCAGCTGAGTAAGAGTAGCAGAGAGTAGGCAGGTTCCCACAGGACCCTCCTGATCAGGGAGAAGAACCAGTTCAAGCGTGACTCCCAAACAGAAGGCTTATGGAACATAATCTTATAGAGTAGATAGGAAGAAAACCCGGGGTCAGAGGCAAAGGACATGAATGAAATGCTGAACTTGTTAAAAAAAATTTAATTTGAAGAAATGAAATTGAAGTGCCAAAGAAAGGCATTGGAATCCTATGGCTGGAGTGTATATTTCAGTGCACAGTCTAGCAAGATAGGCTGTATACAGTGCTGAAGTTGCCTTTAATATGATTGCTATACCTGTGTCTCACTCTTAAGACATCAGAGGGATCAGTGTAAACCAAGCTGTTGATCAAAGCTGAAGAATTTACCATCCTAATAAGCAATAGCTCAACACCTGGGAGTAAGAGACACTGCCAGCCACAGGACTGCAGAGAAGACTTCACATCCCAGGTTTAGGCAGTTTAAGCAATCTAATTAAGCAAACCACAAAAGACCCTGAAGCAGCGCAACATCATGGAATTCTAGAATTTGTGGACAGAAAAATACTGCTACAAAAACCAGGATTGTATATAATGAACTGGCAAGCCCAGCATGCAGAGCTGGATAAAAAGACAAGATACAATCTCACCGATTTCACTGCTTTGATCTCAAATTTTTCCTGAAGTCATTGCTATTGAGTAAGGGAGTGCATCGCCAATACGGCACGTCCCCGTGGGCATAGAAGAGAGAATCTAAGGCTACCGGCTATCTTTAAGTGTTTTTTAAAAGCAAATACATATACTTTCCATTCCAATGTGAAACAAGATTTACTCCTAGGTTCCCCTGAGATGGTCAGCTGGAAAAAAAATTACATTTCATGTGGAAGAGTGATTTTATTTTGAAGAAACACTTGTTATTGAAGTGATGCTCTGATTAACAGAAAATCCATCAATAGATTTTTTTTTTATCTTAAATGCTGTTCTGAAGGTGAATATGGGCCAGTAGTAAGTACTGTGTGGGTAATGGTTTAGCAACAGTAAATTAGAAGCAATGATTCTGACTAATTTCTATAAACATAATATTATATATACTGTAAATGCTAGAAGGAGAAAATTAGTTAACACATTATTTCTATAATATATCTACACCACTCATCAACTTATTACAATATATTCTACAAGAGAACCATTCTTTTTGGAATTATAGAACATCCAGAAAGTCTCAAAGTATGGAGACATGTATGAACAATTTAAAATACTAAGTTACTGATCAAACTATTTAAAAAAAAATAGCCATATCAACCAGCAGTTCAAGGACATCTCCTAGCACATCAGCTTGGCCTGTCCCAAAGCAAGAACACACGGAGTCATGCAATAGTTAACACAGTTGGCCTTCAGTTTGTAGTTTATGAGAAGTATAGTGCCCAATACAACTCCTCCTTACTTATGTCTAGGCCCAATAAGTAGTTCTGTTAGTGACACTGTGGCTGTGGGTGTGTCACCTATGTAGGGTAAGGATGCCAATGGGACCACCCTAAGACAGCTCCTGACAGCAAATTTGCCATGTGAGGTGGAAGAACATCTCTTATAAGTCTCCCACATAAGAAGAGTCTTGCTACTCTGTCATGCAACAGAGCCCTAAACCATCTCTCTCACCAGCAGAAGCAGGTTCAATAAAAGATAATACCTCACCCACCTTGTCTCTGGATAAAACATATAATTTAAAGGAGCTGGGCAGTAGAACTCCCCTTTTTGTTTCAATATGTCTCCTCAAGAACAAAATGCCTTTCATATCAGCAGTCTTTCCTAATACCAACAAAACACTCGCATTTGGAGAGATCTTTAATTACTGACAGGACAGAGTTACCTGGGGCTTATGTGAGCTCTCTGAGTGCATACAATTAAAGCCATGTTTGCTCACTTCAAACTACTCCCTGCTAATCATCCCCCCAATGGCTCTGAGTAGAGGCCTGTGTGTAAGAACGGAATATAGGAACTCTGACTCCATCAGTTACTCTCCAACACGAAACAGAATCTTCACTCAGGGAGGAAAGGTTGAGGTTTCCTCATGACCGGCAACATCCTTATTTCTTCCATTAGTTCTGCAATTTAACCAATTTGACCTGAGAAAAAGGCAGTAGATCTCATTTTTCTGAACCATGCTTTTTAATAAATATGCACATATCTGCCAGAGCTTTTTCAATCACAGACTATTATTCTATACATCAGCATTCTCCCACTGCCAATTCCACCTTCACACTGTTCTGCTCTGACTTGGGATATTATGCCATCACTCTGAAATCCAGGTCGAGGGTCTGTCTGACAGATGGGCTATGTGCAATGACAGTTTGGGTAAGATCATAAGTCCATCTCTTTTCAACGCAATTCTCATGTTAGGAGACTGAAATGAGGGGGGAAAAGAGGTGGTTCATTTCATTTGACCAACAAAATCCCAATTTCCATCAAACTAAAATCACCTCTGTTTATTACACACAATTAGACAGTTCTGTATTTTTGCAGAGTATAAGGCTTTACAAGCACATGTTG
Organism: Chelonoidis abingdonii; assembly: GCF_003597395.2. Taxonomy (NCBI): domain Eukaryota; kingdom Metazoa; phylum Chordata; order Testudines; family Testudinidae; genus Chelonoidis; species Chelonoidis abingdonii. The sequence goes on from NC_133791.1 coordinate 10,048,951, forward strand.
CCAATCATTTATTCCTCAAGGATGTTTGAAATATCTTCAAATATTCTCAAAGAATTCAGCCAGTTTTATCTGCCATTTGTGGCTATTGTCAAAGACTGCTTACAGGAGGAGTATAAAGGGAGGAAGAGACATTTCCTTGTTCTATATCTTGTTAGTTTCCCTCTACACTTTGCACCACATAGAATGTCACATCCAGGGCTGGAGACACACACATCTGCAACTGGGAGCAATTGTAAGCACTGTGACAAAAGCAACATAATCAGAGTTGGCACAATTTACCAGACATCAATTAGCCACAGAGGTAGATATGGAAGATGAGAGTAGGGGACTCCAAGCAGCAAGGTCCAGGGACAGTACTGGATGAGAAGCCCCAATCTCCAATTGATGGGGAGATTATTAGGATTTTCACAACAGTGCCATCTCTAGATCCTGTCTGGACGCTCCAATCCTCTCCAGCTGCTAGAAGGCAGGAGTTTTCTGTCACTTTTTCCTATTCCAGAGGCCTCCCGGCTGCAGTGAAATAGAAGGCTCTTCACTATCCTACCTCTCTTCCAGAATATCCTGGAGGCTGCAACTGTGGGGGTGAAGCAGGGATGGGGAAGGGGAAAGTTCTCTATTACTGTACTCTCCCCTAGCCCATGCCTAAGTCTCACTCAGTCTCATAATTCCAGCACCTGTTAAGCAACAGCAGCATCAAATCATATATGGCCCTTGAAAGTTTCTCTGCTCCCCACAGGGTTTCTCAATAGGAGTGAGGAAACTGTCTAGACTTGTTAATTTCAGTCTGCTACTATTTGGCAAAGCTATGAGAAACTGCAGTGGCACTGAAGCTGTCTGCAGGCTCATGAAGACCACACTGCACTGGTTTATATAAGGAAGGTCATTTTCTCAACTCTAATGGCTAGAAACTATTATGCAAAAGCTTAATTTCTATATAAAGCGATGGTTAGGCCCACACACTTGCACATGAAAAAACTTCCTATTTGACTCTGACAAGTAGATTTGGTTTCTCCAAACATATGGTCATTAATCCAAGAGTTTGCATTTATAGTGTTTTAATATCTCTAAAGCATTGATGTAAGCCTCAACATCCTGTAAGGTATGTAAAGTATTATCCCCATTTTGCACATGGAGAAGCCAGGGTACAGACTAGGTAAATGATTTGATCAAAGCAAGTGAGTGGCAGAGCTGGGATTAGAATACAGGAACTCCTGGCTCCCAGCCTCAGTTCATTAGACCATGCTGCTTCTAAGCACATTCTGATTTAAAAAGTGCTTTGATGGTCTCTATAATAATCATACAGAAATATGTGGTGATCTAAGGACTATAAAGTGAAGCCAAATATCACGTCCTTTCTACTTATCCCTTCAGATTTATGTGAATGATTAAAACTGTTTAGGTCAGGTTAATAAAAACAATGTAAATCCCAGAACAATATTAAAAAACAAAAAGCCTTTTAAATTCTTAATACAATGCACACTGTTCCTGTCCCTTTAAAACACCATTCATGGGAGAATAGCACTCAGTGATCTACAAAGGGCTGGTGTTGTTACAAGGATGATTATCAAGGGGATTCAATGTCATTTGAAGCCAAGAAAGAGCATCCCTACTTCAAATGTCATAACTTTCCTCTTTATAAGGCTGTCAAAGAATGCTCCACCAGGAACACAGGAAAACTGGGGTACATCAGCCAGGAATACATCACACCCTTGCAAACAACCAGTTTATACCACCATTGCTTGTGGAGGATAAGGGGCCTCCTGAACTGCAAGTGTGGATACTGGAACACAACTGTTGCATGGAAAAGAGATTAGGATGGAGGGCCTAGAATGATGGTGAAAAGCCCACACCCCCAAGTCAGCCCAGACACAGGCCCCAAATCCTTCCCTCTCAAGACTGTAAAACCACCTTCTAGTGCTCAATCACAGAGTACAATGGAAAGTTTACAGTTTTACACAGACATTTTTGGTCAAGCATTTTGTAGAGTACTGATATAGACAAAACATAAAAGTTTCCATTGTCTCATCAACTCAGGCCAGTGGAGAAAGCAGCAAATAAAAAAAGCTGATGGCAAACCCCTTGTTACACAGCTGCAACTAGCATTAAGTAGATGGGCTACCTTTGCTACCAGAGAAAATGAGAGAATATTTCCTCAAAGTCAGTCATGTAAGTCTTTTAGAATTAACTCCATTTTAAATGTTTCATATTTCAGTTACATAAAGCTGCTAAAAATAAATGTGGAAGAAATAAATGAAGTAGAAGGTATACAGTGTGTTTATTTTAATGGCAGGGTATCATTTATACATGCACTGCCAAATCTTGGAAGGATTTTGTGTGCTAACAACAAAGTCATTAGGACTTCACAGATCAATGCTGGTCTGCAAAGTTATTTATAGTAATTAGAGATGATTTTTAATTAATATCCACAAAGATTTTTTAAGTCTATTTACTAGCACAGGGACAGTAGCTATCATAACGGAAACCGCATCTAGTACTCCACCCTCCTACTCCTTTAAAAAGGCTAGATAGTTGGTGCTTTGGTTTGGTTTATCTCATTGCCACAGCAAATGCTGGACTTTGGCACAACTAAGACTGTGGCAAAGCTACAAATATTTGTCTAACTTAATCATTCCCACTACATTTAGGTGTCCCCCCCTCCCCATTTTCCCCAGTAAATAGGACTTCAGCTGCATGTTAAAACTTGAGATAAAACCAAGATGGTTATGATGCTAAGGTGTCAGCTGGAAGTATTTGCATGCAGAGCGCAAATCTGAGTAGTTGAATATTTTCAGCTCTCACTATCCCTCCTCACTATACCTTACAAAAAAAAAATCAAATAAATCATGCAAACTAAAATTAGATTGAGTTCTTTTGGAAAACCCCAGAGCGAGCTGCAAACATCTGAAAGACAAGAGCCCAATTCTGCAACCCCAGTCACAGAAATAGTCCCATTAAAATAAATGGACTACTGGCATCAGGATTACTCAAAGTGAGGAAGTGCTGCACAGGTAGGCCTCTGTGCTCCATTCACTGAACCATGTTTTCCATTCAAGCACTGCTATAATTAAAATAAGAGATCCTGTCTGGAAAAAAAGCAGGTCCTGGGGGATGAAGAGAAACATGTACAAGATTTTAACCTGATAATTTTTTAACAAAATCTTCAATAAAAATCCAGAATATTAAGAAAAAGATCTGTCAGCTCTCAAATTCTATCCGATGCGTGAAAAACACTGATCTAAAATTGCTTTTAGATGAGCAATACAAAAAGCTTTTTTGTTGTTGTTGTCCACTGATTTCAATACATTCACATACAGATCAACCCTAATGAGATTTATGCCCACGGAAGCTCTCTTTAATTTTAGACGCTGGTCTCATTTTCTCTGAGTAGTGGCCTATTTTGGTTAATGACAGAGTAGACATCAGAATTTTTTCTCCTACAAAGCCCTCTCTTCTTCGGTACAGTAGCACTGTTGTAATCATGAGATTAAGTCTGCTTATTCATGTGTGAAATGGAGACTTGCTCCTCCCCTTATACTGTAGGCTGCCTTCAGCAAACTGGGTCTGCATATTCTTCATCATTTCGTAATGCCGAACGGTAATATTTCTCACTGCCTTTTATTGAGTTTTTGAAATATGGTACCATAAATATCTGGCATTTAACGTAACAAAACCTTGCTATCAAAAGCATAACCTTTGATCCTTGCTTTTAAGGTACATAATCAGTTTCCGCTATGACGCAATATAAAAGTGTTATTCAAATGGCAAATTTATACAAGGTTTCTTTTTAAAAAAAGCAAAATATCAGGAGACCAGGTTCAAAGTAAAATTCTTCCTGCAGCCAACCTATACAACAGTATACTTCATTTCTACAGAACCTAATAGCCAAAGATTTAAAAAAGTTTTGCAAGCATCCACTAAACAAGACTCTACACCCTTATGAGGCAGAAAAGTATTATGCACAGCTTGTAGAAAACTACAGCACAATAGATGTGCCTATATCCTGTGTTGTATTATTTGTTACTACTTTACTGTACATGCGCCCAAAGTATAATATACAGTAGGGTGAAGAGTGAGGTATAAGAATTTATATGCAATAGAAAGTAAAGCCAGGCTGCATTGTAGAAATCCTTCACAAAACAGATTTGATTTGCCCAAGGTGTCAGTCTGTGGCAGACCTGGACCTCCACTCTCCCATTCTTAAGTCTTTGCCAAAAGACCCCATTTCCTCCTGTTCTAGACCTGATAAACAAAACCTTTCACATTAAGCCACTGACAAGAATCTACAGACATAGCACAGCAGGTAGACCACTATTCAGTGTCTTAAGTTCCTAGTTTCGTGCCCTTTGCAGCACAGATTAAAAGCATTCAATATTTATATAGTGTTGACTCTGTTGGTAAGAATGATATCTTGTATAATAAAATTAATAGCGATTAGGAACAGTTAGAGGCAGCAAATATCTTCTCAACACAGCTTTGCATACCAGCATAAACAGAGCATTCAGGATCGTGACTGGTAGCGAATTCCGTAAGGGAACATGTCTAAAAATGCTCTTGTTCTCATTGCAAAAAACTACCTGGGACCGAGCAAGCCTCAGAGCTCACTCTCGCTAACTTGGGCTTGCACTACAGGACTAAAAATAGAAGTGTAAATGTTCCCGCTTGGGCTCTGAGACCAACCCCGAGAGCTGAGTTTCAGAACTCAAGCTTCAGCCCAACCAAGATCTACACTGCTATTTTCAGCCCCACAGCACCAGCCTGTCAGATGACCCGAACAGACTCACTGCCCCAGGGTTCTGGTTTGTTTTTTTCAGTGTTGATGCATACTTAGTCTCAAGATTGTAAGATAAGATATACTCACAGAAAACATACACCTCAGCAATGCCCATCCAGACAAACAATTAAGAACACGGATGAAAGATCAAATAAGATAGGCTGAGTCAAAGCCATTGTGCCCAAAACTGTCTTTAACAGTGACCTAACACATACATGATCATCGTATGTGAATTAGCAAAAAAGCTTGTTTGTTTACCTTCAGTATGATAGCACCTTCTGCATAGTCTGTTTCAATGTTGCCACTCACCAAGGAAGAAACTGAAAAAGTCTGTTACAAATATCAGCAAAATCTGCATTCACCATAAAACACAGTGCCACTGAAACAGTCATTGCTGTAGGAGGTGGTGACAAACTAGCCGCAAAGCACTCTGCACAACAGGATGCATGTGTAAGGATGGGGGAGCAGAATTTGCTATGGGCAGCAGGCACATCTATTCTAACACAAAGTGCAATAAAATTATTTTTGAATACCTGCCCAGAACAAGGGATCTCAGCTTTTCAGGTGTCTTTACACATGCACAGTAAACCATATGGAATACTACTTCAGAAAGAGAAAGGGCTAAGTCAATTTAGTACTTGAGCAATCCCAGAGTGTTTCAAAGTCCTAAATTTGATCTACCACTAAACTCCACTCACTGGGTTAACAGTAATGTGTTATGAAACTACAAATTTAATTAGACTATTTTTTTTTTTAAAGCAATGATTGAATCATAAAGTAGTCTAGTTCCTTTATTCTGTAGTTTTTCCTGGCAGGAACTACTACGACAAAGCATTGTGTCCCCACTCTTCTGTATTTATTTTACCAAATAGTGCAGCATTTGCCAGGAAGTTGGCTGAACAGTTTATTTCACCTGAAAACCTAAACAAGGAACCACAAAAGAGGCTTAATCAACTACTGCCATGTCTCTAAAATTTCTAACCATTGCAGCTGCACGGGTGATACCAACAGTGGAGTGCTTGTGTAAACAGGGGGTTCATTAGATATAAACCTGCTCTGAATAAAGCTAGGCAATCCAGAGCTTGAAGTGCAGGAAGATGGTTGGAGCCCTGTTTTCACTAGCAGTTCCACCACTGCAACAAGTGAAGTGAGAAATAGGATTTTTTCCAAAATTTTCCCACTAACACAGACTCCCCCTTAGATACTTTATCAAGAGCACATTAAATGGCTAAATGAGCTTGTGCTTTTACCTGTTACTATGTTAAGCATGAACACCAGTGTGCTGGACTTCTCTATGGCAAGTATAGTCAAAAGGTGGACCATGGACCAAAGCCAGACCACCAAATGCTTTTGAAAGGACCATGAAATCTTTTTACTTATTATCATTACTGTTATTGCAGTGTGAAAAATGTTTCTCTGGAGTCTGGACCTTGGCTATACCTTGACCAAGAAACATTGATCTTGACAAAAAATAATTGACTACCCCTGCTCTATGGCATGCAACATCATTTCTCACCCAGCAGTTCCCCAGAATGCATTTCCCCAACCTTGCATCTCAGTCACATGTCTGGTAGCTGCTAGACAATTTACTACATATAGGTGTGAAATTTCCAGGACAAGGAGGGGAAAAACACAACAGCTTTGTGCAGAAACACCACTGCCAACACTCTTACCAGAAGCAGTTAAGTCACTGGTTAGAACTTAAGAGATGATGTACCTTTGAAAATACAGGTTTCAGAGTAGCAGCCGTGTTAATCTGTATCCGCACAAAAAACAGGAGTACTCGTGGCACCTTAGAGACTAACAAATTTATTTGAGCATAAGCTTTTGTGGGCTACAGCCCACTTCATTGGATACATGCAGTGGAAAATACAGTAGGAAGATACACACACACACACACACACACACACACACACACACCATGAAACAATGGGTGTTCCCATACACACGAACAAAAGTGATCAGTTAAGATGAGCTATTACCAGCAGGAGAGAAAAAAAAACTTTGCAGTGGTAATCAAAATGGTCTATTTGCAACAGTTGACAAGAAGATATGAGGAATTGTGGGGGTGGGGGTGGGAATAAACATGGGGAAATACACCTCTACCCCGATATAACGCGGTCCTCGGGAGTCAAAACATCTTACCGCATTATAGGTGCAATCGCATTATATTGAACTTGCTTTGATCCACCAGAGTGCACAGCCCCGCCCCCCCGGAGCACTGCTTTACTGCGTTATATTCAAATTTGTGTTTTATCGGGTCGCGTTACATCAAGGTAGAGGTGCAGTAACACAAAGTAAAACTAGATAGATACACAAAGTAAAACTACTTCCACATGTTTATTCCCCCCACCACTGTTCCTCACACCTTCTTGTCAACTGCTGCAAATGGACCATTTTGATTACCACTACAAAAAGTTCTCTCTCTCCTGCTGGTAATAGCTCACCTTAACTGATCACTCTCCTTAGAGTGTGTATGGTAACACCCATTGTCTCATGTTCTGTGTGTGTATATACACACACCTTACAGTATTTTCCACTGCATGCATCCGATGAAGTGGGCTGTAGCCCACGAAAGCGTATGCTTAAATAAATTTGTTCGTCTCTAAGGGGCCACAAGTACTCCTGTTCTTTGGAAATATAGTCCTTCAGTAAAACACATACACGGCCATGTCTACAGTACCAATGGTGGTTCATGCAAGCTATGCTGGCATACAGCTTCCAAAATCTCTACATCATTTGGCCACATGCATGCATGGTTCCTTGTGCTGGTGCTGCATGTACTCACCAGCAGTGTTGGAGAGTATGTAAACTGCGGCACACCATGGGTAGGTATCAGTATGCCTTCTGGGAAACACTTGCGATGCATTGTGGGATAGAAATGACTCATCCAGGGATCTCTGCGAGCTAAGGGTCAAGTTCCCAGCGTGCAAATTTTCCATCTCATAATATCATCCATATCCCATAACTTTGTGCCTTTTTACAAAAAAATTCCACAAGCCCATGTGGCAATTTTGAGTCCATCATGTCTGACAAAAGCATCGAGTCCACAGAGCTCTGCTTTATTCCCATAAATATTACAAATTCAGGATGCGTGATTCTTCTGTATTTGCAGACCCACAGGAAGTGCTGTAACAATGGGGGACATGGATATTTCTTCAAGAACAGTTTGCTGAGGATCATAAAAATAATTCAAGACTGTTGGTAGCATTCACAGAGCAGCTACAGATGGGTCAAGAATGGCTTCTGGGCCCAAGAAACAGGCGTTAACTGGTAGGATCCCATTGTGATGCAGGTCTGGGACAACGAGCAGTGGACGCAGGACTTTTGGATGGCCACATTCCTAGATCTGTGCGCCAAGCTCACTCCACCCCTCCAGCATCGGGACACCAGCATGAGAGTTGTTTTGATTGTGGGGAAACAAGTGGTGATCACACACTGGAAACCTGTAGTGTTGTACTGCTACTTGTCAGCAGGAAACCACTTTGGAATTGGAAAATCCACACTGGCAGGCATTGTCATGCAAGCATTAGGGCCATTCATCTCATGCTACACCGGACTGTGAGCCTTGGCAATGTTCAGGAAATAATCGATGGATCTACAGCAATAGGATTCCCAAATTGCAGTGATGCAACAGACAACATGCATATAGAATCACAGTAATATAGAGCTGGAAGGCACCTTGAGAAGTCATTAAATCTCGACCTCTGAACTCTGGCAGGATCAAGTAAACCTAGACCATCCCTGACAGGTGTTTGTCTAAATTGTTTTTAAAAACCTTTAACAATAGGAACCCTGCAACCTCCCTTGGAAGCCTATTTCAGGTTTAGCTACCCTTGGAGTTAGAACATTCTTTCTAATATCTAACCTAAATCTCCCTTGCTGCAGATTAAACCCATTACTTCTTGACCTATCTTCCATGGACATGAAGAACAATTGATCAATGTCCTCTTTGTAACAGACCTTAACATATTTAAAGGCTTATCTGCTCCCAATTCAAGTCTTCTTTTCTCAAGACTTCAGGCAATGCATGATCCACTATAACCCCCAGATCCTTTTCAGGAGAGACTACCATCTAGCCAATTATTCTCCGTTTTGTAGTTATGCAGTTGATTTTTCCTTCCTAAGTGAAGTACTTTGCACTTGCCTTTAATCAACTTCATATTGATTTCAGACCAACTCTCCAATTTATCAAGGTCATTTTGGCACAAGTGCACCTTATCACAGAGTACATTAAAAGAAAAGGCTACTTTTCTATGGTTATGCAAGCACTGGTGGATTATCAGGGACACTTCACCGACATTGTGGGCTGATCAGGGAACATCCATGAGTCTCATATCTTTAAGAATGTAGGATTGTTCAGAAAGCTGCTAACAGGGATATTCTTTCCCAACTAGTGGATCACCACTAACGACACTGAAATGCCAGTAGTGATGCTATGGGACCCAGCCTATTCTCTGCTCCCCTGGCTCATGAAGCCGTACATCGGCCACCTCAAAAGCACAAAGGAGGGATTCAACTACCAGCTCAGCAAAATGACCGTTGAACGTGCTTTTGATAGACTAAAGGACGCTGGTGGTGTTTACTTACTAGATTGGAGCTCAGTGAAAAAATATCCTAACAGTTAGAGCTATCTGTTGGGTCCTGCATAGTATCTGCAAGGCAAGGAGAAGGGCAAAGCTGATGCTAGGGTGGAAGTAGAGCAGCTGTCTGCTGGGTTGAAACAGCCAGACCCAAGGGCTATTACAAGAGCCCCCCATGGAGCTATGTGGTTGAGAGAGGCACCAGAAGAGCACTTTAATTGTCAGCCACAATTGTGTTCTGTGCTGGAGTCTTCTCTGGGCCTGGAGCTTGGAGTGCTGCTAAGAACTGTGTAGTGTTTGCTGTACATTTATAAATGTGAATCTTCTAAAGTTATGAATTATGTGGTGCGTGGATTACATTTAAAAGTACCGTTTGCTCTGACTCCCACTATGTATTCTGCAATATTTGCTGTGAACTAATAAAGATAATTTGATTTTCCAAAAATAGAACTTTATTGAGCAGGAAAAAGTAATGTGCAAAAAAACACAGGCAATGTTACAAACATTTTTAACATAACAGGGGAAAACTTAAAGGAAGTAAACATTTATGTCCATTTGAGTAAACAAATGTCATCTCTTGTGGCCATACATACACTGACAAGGGACAACCATGGTTGGTGTATGTGAAGCTGTGGATTTCCTTGCTGCCCCTCCTCCCCAAGCATGGAGTGATAGGGATAATAATATGCCCCAGGATGCCATGTGATATGGTGGGGGTACAGGGAGTGGTAACTATGCTCTAGAAAAGATGGCGAGTGGAGGAATTTCGTAGGTGTGGGTCAATCAGGCTCTGCAGCCTTTGGGTTCATCCTGGTACATTTCACACTCCTTGTCTTGCTGGGATTTCTGAGGCTTTTTTCCTATCCTCCTTCTCCATGCTGTTCACCATATTGGCCCTCTAAGCCCTTTGATCAAGAACCAATGCAGCACTGTCTTGCAGGATCTCACAGAATAGGTTCGCACTCATCCTCTTTTTTTCTCCTTCTCATCAGAGTCTGGCTTGCTGTGAGCATGGAGGAGGCACCCCTCAAGGCTGGGACACCAGAAGCTGCTGATAAAAACAGACAGATAGATATAACATTGGATTTATAGTCACAACAGAAAGGAAAAAAGTTTCAATATTCCCTCCCCTTATTCCAATAAGTATTTTTTAAAAGAAATGCTTATATACACTTTGCCTTTGGAGCACTTCAGCACAACATCACTCTCCAGCCCCAGCCATGGTAAGTATGGGCTACTGGGAGGAGGCAAGGAAATGGAATCTGTTGCATGAAGCTATAAAATTTCTCTCTACACTTCATGGGTACGGACATCAGGTAATATCACTGAATACTGGCACCGTCTTCTAAAGGCAGAGATGATTTTAGCTGATCTCATTCCTGAGCATCACAAGGCACAGAGAACACAGCTGCTACTGGCGAACAACGCTGCCTGGGCCCACAGGCCACTAGCTTATTCACTTTAAGAGTGCTAGCCAAACTCATTACAGAATGGAATGGGAAAAACCTCCTACCGTGGAAAAAGGAATCAGGCTGCTATCCCTAGAAACCTTTGAGAAAGGATTGCAAAGTATCGCCATTAAAGTTTCACAGAGATCTCTCAGGAGGATACAAGGGAAATCCCAATGAACATAATCAAAGTGTTCTGTGGGCCCCCACCTCCCAACTAAACCAGACAACGAAAAGCAGGTGCCAACTCTATCTCTGTACCCCTACCTCATCTTCCACAAGTAGTACAATGACAAGTTCTATACCCGTGTCTTGTTAACTTGGAGATGGGCCAGGCACCATCTTTAAATATAAAGATTGTAAGAAAAAGTGCATGCACACACTTACCTTACCTTCCCCTTTTATCAGGCTCATCTGTGCTTGCCTGGTGGAACTGACTAGATCGTGACAAAGTCTCAAACAGGTCCTGTCTTGGAGTATGGCAGGATTCCCCTACCACATCTGCCCCTTCCTTCTCACTGTTCACAGCAGGGGTCTCTGTCTCATGCTCCTCCAAGGTATCCACAGTGCTCTATGGATCTCCACCAAGCATGGCATATAGTTCTGTGTACAAATGGCAGGTCTGTGGCAAAGAACCAGATCTATTTTTGCACTCCCTAGTCTTGTGTAAGGCTTGGAGAAGTTCCTTCGCTTTCACACAGTACTGCTGCTGATCCCGTCATACCCCTTTGTCTGCGTCCCCCACGCAGTCTGCTCATAGATGGCCATGTTTTTACTTCTGGTCTGTAGCTGTGCTTGCACAGCATAGTCTCCCCACGGGCCCAGGAGATCCAATAATTCCCTGTCTACTCCAACCAAGAGCATATCCAGTACTTGTCTGCATGCATGAAGCTGGCATGATCAGTTGGGCAGTTGCACAAAACAAAGGTGAGCTGCTAGGTATGCTCACCAAGGTGGGCAATCAGGAAGCGGCATTTCAGACACACACGAAGGAGAACGGGACTGGCTTCTGGTCTCTGTGGCCTCTGAGCAGTGAAGTTTACAATTACGACCAGAGCAGTCACTGTCACAGGGAATGGGGCGGTGTGGGACAAGCTGCTGGAGGACTGCTACGGTTGACACAGGTTATGCAGTGTCTACACTTGTACTACATTAACCTCAGTTGGTCAATCATGTCTCTACGCTGCAAATTCGAGGGGGTGGTTCAATCTACTGTATCACTGTACTGGGCCATTTACTCTGACCAGAGAAAAATTTGAGTGTAGTGTAGTCGGTAGCTTGTGATGAGGTATGTAATCTTCTATATTAGTAGTACCAAAACTGCAACACAGACAGCAGCATTAACAACCTGTTAACCATCTAGAGGACATTGCTAATTCATATATAAATTCACAATGTCTAGTCATGTGGTAGGAAAATAAGTCCTAAGAAAATGATTCAAGTGGTAAGTTTGGCCTAAATCTGTAGTTATAGGAAGTGCTCTACTAAGCCTCCAGAGCCACACTTTAGTCATTAAACATATTTTCTGTTATAAGCCCTCCATTAAACTTGGATAAATAATTCTAGTAATGTGATCATACTAGCTGAACAGGTTCAGGTAGCATAGTGGGTTAGTTAATGCACTCAGGCCTGATCCAGTGAGGCGCTCAGTGCAATACTTCGCAAAGCTGGCACATAAACCATTAGTTTTTTGAACACGTAGGTAGAAATCACTATTAAGCCACAAGCAAAATGAGTTCAGCCATCGAATTCAAGTACACTGTGGACACTTACATCACAAGACCACCACGCTGGCGAACAAAATGAGCAGCCTCTACTCAAGCCAATCTTAAATCTAATAATCAGGACAGGATGGAGGTGTTCCGGAAATTAACTGTGAGCCTGTACCATGCCTTGTTTTACCCAGTGCTATTCATCCCTCATTTCACTGGGCACTAAATTCACACAAAATATGTAAGAGACAATAGAATTTTAAAAGACAAATGATTCTATAAAATGATAAATTAGAAGGAAATATATCTCTCATCTTTCATAATTATAGGCTACTGTTCCAGGACAATTAAACGTAGAAACACTGAAGCTATGTACCATAGTGAAATCATTCAACAGTTTCAAAACAGACAATTTCTCAAAAAAAATCCCACAAACTGTAAAGTGAGATCAGACATTACTCCGGAGGGAATTCTGTGCCTAAAAATTCTACAAAACTCTGCATATTTTATTTGTTAAAAAGAAAAAAATGTGGAGACTCCAGCGTGGCAGTGGGGAGCACGGGCCATTGGCTGCACAGAGATGGGAGACCACTCTGCAGCCATCCCCAACCTGCCAGAGACACGGACTTGGCAGTGACGCTGCACTCAACCATGACACAATGCAGGGCTTGCCCCAGAAACACCCTAGGGCCCTGCGCCTCCTTGCCAAGAGTACCAAAGGAGAGAGCAACAGAGCCTCATACACCCAACTCTGGTTCCCAATCCAGATGTGGGGCAAACAGGATCAGCCTGGCAGGATCCAAGTGTGAAGAGGCTTAGTGGGGGGGATCCAGGTGTGGGGTGAGAGGGTTCTGTGTGGGACAGTCTGGGTGCAGGCAGCTCAGTAGCGAGTCCAGGTGTGTGGGGGTGGGGTCTGGATGCACAGGGGCTTGTTGGGGAGTTCCGTGTACAGAGGAAAATGGGACTCTGAAGGGGGATCCAGGTGAAGGTGGTTGGGACTCAGCCAGGGAGAGGTGGCGATGAGGGGGACAGGGCTTGGCAGAGGGGTCAGTGTGGGAGGCTCAGTGGAGGAGTGGGGCTTGGTGGGGTGGACGTCCAGGTGAGGGGGCTCATCAGGGTGGTCCAGGTGCAGGGACTGGGGCTCGTAAGGTGAGGGTTCAAGTGCAGAGGGGCTCAGCAGGGGCTGGTCTGCGTGTAGGGGTGGAGGTCCAGATGCAGGGGAGAGGGACTCGGATTGGGCGTTCGAGTGGGGTGGGGGCTCTAAGGGGTTGGTCTTGGTATGGGGGGGTCTGGATGCAAGGGGTTGGACAGATGGGGGAGCAGATCCCCACAGTGAACCCTTCTTCCACGACAATGGGGGCAGAACTTCCTGCAGCCAGGGGAAGTTCCTGAGGGTGGGTCTGACCCAGCCCTGGCCACTCCTTGGAGGAAAAGAAGTTGTCCTGTCCTCCCCTGCCTCCAGCCCAGCTGGGAATAGCAGTTGAATCTGGCACAGGGTAGGAGCCACCAGCCAGGGCATCCTCAGCCCTGCTCACTCACCCCCTCCCCTGTAGTGGTGATTTACCTTTCCGCTGGCTGCTCCAGGCATCCAAAACAATGTTCCCACACTGCTGGGGCAGGATGTGTGACCATTCTTGCGGCTGCCCTTTGTTTCCCCATCAGAAGTCATTTTTCTCCAGGGAAGCCAATTAATCTGCAGGGGACATGAACTCTGCACGCATGCAGAGGCACAATATTCCCTCAGCAGTACAACATGAAATCTCTGTCCTGTTTGCAAAATGGATTTTTAACAATGAAGGATTGTGAACAGGTCTGTGAAATGCTTTTAAGAGATTGGAAGTCATTGAATGAACAGTCCAATATATAAGGCTCTGGGTTGACAATAGGTCAGCACAAAAAGGACCATGAACTATACACACAACTCCAAATGAGAAACAAAATATGGACCTATTTCACACTGTGAATATACACAGAGCAAAAACTTTGTTCTTCTGCTCTTTATTTGCTGAAATACACAAATTGAAATACTTACATTCGTACTTACATAGGACAGTAAAAAAAACTGTGCACTTTATTAAAATAACATGACATGATTTATTAAATTTGTACAAGAGTATCTTCAAAGATTGAAACTTCAGAGAAAGCAATCATTTGTTAAATGTAAGCTTTAAAGGTAAAACAAGCATAAAAATGTCAAGGTATTTGCTTAAAATCACAAAACTCTCTCTTACCACAGTAACCTAATCCACCTCAAATTCAAGTCTTTAGAACTGCTCTCCATGTGCTATAGGACAAAAATCACCAATTCCTGTTATCCAAGCAATCAAGACCCAATTAAATCTACTCAGCACTGCCCAGATTAGCCTGTTTTTTCCAACAGTTACGTAACCTCTCCCATTAGATAAATATCTACAAATTCAGTTGAGAATTATTTCTGGCTAATTAATAGTTTATACTAAATTGTGATCTCTCCTAAGAACAAGAAGATATTTCACAAAAACCCACTTTGAAACTACACTAAATTTAGAGAATATCAAATAAATATTTTAACATATAGCATTTGAATACCATCAGGGATGAGGAGAGAGAGGGATGAGGGAAAGTATTATATGATGGTATGGCCACTGGATGCCAAGCTCTAACTCCATTGGAAATGTTCATGAACAGCTAGGTACAAGCTAAAACCTTTTTATGGCATTGACAAGGTTTTGCACAAATCAGTTGAATTTGTGCAATAATCCATACACAGCATAATCCAGATTGCCAATGAAAAACTCAACATAGCAGTATTGTAAGGAGTAGGTATTATTTCCAAGATACAAAATTTCCAGTGTTGAGTCCCAACTAAGCACTTTGTTTACAAATGTTCAGTAATGTGTTCCACAAGATTATTAAATACATATACCACACACACTTTAAAAGCCATTAAGAAAACTAAAAATAAAAGTATGTCTTGATCAGATAATTCTGGGGTAAATTTCCTTTGGCCACCCATCCAGCACAAGATTAACTGTTGCTCTGTTTGTGACAAATAGTTAGCATTCTCTAGAAGATTCATAAAAGCAAACATAAGACGAACAACTACTGGCTGCATTCCACATGCAAAATTCATTGCATTAACAAGTTAGACTGGAAGAAAATGACACCAGTGTTTATGAAGCATGTCTTGCCTGGTCAGCACTCTCTTGAGCTGAAAGGTGGTGTCCATGACTGCAATGCAAAGCACCTTGTGGGAAGTCCCATATTTAGCTTAATATTTTCTGGGTACATCAGAAAGTGTTTGTATCAGCAGTTCTTCCAAAGTCCCAATTCCCTACCAAAACAATGCCGACACAAAAAAGGATGTGCTAAGACCTGATCACTCCAAGTTGCATTAGTTGAACCAGTTATTCTTTTAAAGCAATTCAGTTAAGTTGTTGCAACTTGGTGTATGGACATCCTAAAAATCAATTTAGACCTGTCTTTATGTCAGTTCAGTTTGTTCCTATACATTTAATTTTAAGCTAGTATGTCCACATTGGAGTTTGCACCAGTTTAGTGAAACTAATGCAAGTCTGAGTGCTGACAAGGACGAAGATTTTCAGCTACAAAATGCGAACAAATACCCTTATACATATTGCTAATGCACCAATTATGAGAGGTATGAAAGAGCTAAGTACTTCAAAGCTTTAGTATCTTCCTAACCTGGTACAGAATTACAACTAATCTCCAGTCAAGACTATCACTAACTACCTTCAAAATGGCCACAGAGCTGTTGTACAACATAGAGCAAGGCTCTGCTGATTGTATTATTTAAACACCAGGTGTTTTTAACAAGTATTGTTGAATTTAACTATTGTTGAACTCCCACAGGAAAACAACGTACAGAACTATAAGATTTACAGTCAACTTTGGCATTTTGGGTAGTACAGCATGTCCTGAAAACAAAAGCAGCATGTAGCCAAAGATGATTCTGTACAACGAAAAAGGTAACAAGACAACCAATTGCTGTACAGCAACTCGCTAAACTTCACTAGTGTAGAGTCAAACCCAAACTTCTTGCATTTGTGCTTTGTTACCATAATTTATACTGGTCATTACCAACATGTTTTAAGAAAACCAAAAACATTTACTTTCATCTTAAATACTTATTCTCATCTTGTGCATTAAGCCTTCATATCCCTTGGAAGAAAACTTTAGGGCCGAAAGATCAAATGCCAGTCTCTTGTGCAGGTGCTATTGTGTTCACAATTTATTGTACCTGCCTTTTAGCACCCAGAAATAGCTGTGCACACAAATCCCACCATATAGTTAGAGCTAAGCACCTGATTTTGCAGACAAAAATCCACACAGGCTGAGTTCCATTTAAAAATCAAAAGCATGAATCAAATTCAGTTTACGTTTCCCAACGGATTGTCACAGGCTTGATCACAAACAGAAGTTACTCTCAACAGTGGAGCATCAGAGCTTTTTCCCCCACTCTGTTTCCAGATGCCACTGTTTTTTCAGTATGCATTTGCAAAGAATTTCCCTGCCAACAACTGATTCTGCACAGCTACCCCTACTATATCCATTCACGAAAGAGCACTCTTTCAGTTTAGACCAGGATGTACTTAAATTCGCTTAGCAACGGTGGCATGTACTATTATGAAGAGAACAGATACAACGTGAAATATTAACAGGAACCAAGAAGCCTAAAAAAATTTTTGTTTTGGCTTTTTTAAATGTGCTTTAGCTTGTGGGGCTGAAAATAATATATGCTTTGAATATATAAAACCTAAAATAATGCAAAAGAGAACGCAATTTCTTTTTAAAACCACAGAAAGCAGTAGAGTGCTGAAACAATACAACAATTTTTCATACAGTATTCATAATTACTTTATTACACCATAAAAGGGTAATCAGAATTAAAATGATCCAATAACCTTGGGGTGCTCGCTCTTAACTCCTTTACATCATTAACTAGAAACATAGGCTGGCTGGGTATGTCAGCTCTAATTACAATATTCTAATATTAAACATGCAGTTTAGAGACATTCCTCCTCATATATACAGTCAAACACACACACCAAAGATTACCTAAAAGCATTCAATTATTCAGTGGGAACTGCTGTACAAAAATCTATTCCGTACTCTACCCTCCAAGGAATAGCTTTATTATTAGGAAAGGGAAATCTGATTTTTGGCTCCTTTGTTAGATTTCAACAGGAAATGGAGCAAATACAGTGTATGTTTTGACTGTTTGTAAAAGTAAATTCTGCAGGGAATTGTTACTATAACAGATTTAAGGAAAGGGGTTTTTTTGTGTTTGTTTTTTGTGTTTTTTTTTTAAATGCTTGAGGTTTGTAGCCCGTTGCAATTTGGCTCAATCACTTTTATACTGTAATACTTTTATACTGTAATACAACCACCTGCTGCGGAAACTCTTAGTCATCAGTCATAGACTAAAACCAAAAATCTTCACACTGTGGATAAATACAAATAAAGGAGTTCTCAGGTCCAACATGCGCTTGAGGGGAATATCTACTCTCTGCTGGGTTTCTACACTTTTCAAAGTGACAGTACCTATGAAAAAAGATGAGCTGACAACAACAAAGAAGCTGTGAACTTTCTCAGGGTCAAAGGAAGTAACATGCTCATCCTATTTTAAGTAAATATATAATTTTCCTAGAACTGATTAGGGAGGTTTCAGTCCCCTAATCTAATCAGGAACAAAAGAATCCACAGACACAACTTCAATACCAGATGTAGTAACCTTTGGCTGTTATCATTTCACCAGCTAGATGAATCATGGGAGAGACAATGTTTAATTTAGTGGCTAAAATACACCCCTCAAACCAAAGGCCAAAACCATCCACACAAGAGGGGGGAAAAAATACCACTTATTTGGTGTTATAAACTCTAACAATGCCTTCATTTTTAACATTCTTGCAGAGTATTCAATTTTCCAGAAGTCAGGTGCTGCTATATAACATGTAATATTTATGAAAAACTACAACTTTACTTCTGATCTTGACAAAAAAAAAAAAAAAGGGTCTGTTTTACAAAGTAATCACTATGCCAAACTAGGGCTGTCTTTTTGTTGTTTTAGTAAAGGATATAAATCTGTAAACAGACTAATTTAAAACAAAGCTCTGCACTACTAGGTAGAAATGCTGCAACAGACCTAGATTAGGATTAGTTAGTTTTGAAAAATTTGTGTTTCCCTTCCCTGTCACATAACATAGTAGACCTTATCTTACTTTTGAAAAAGGAACATGAAAATCTGAAGCTAACTAACTATTAACACAGTTCAGGTTTGCTGTGTAGAACTTTAGATTGTTGCCTCTGAATTATATCCATTTTCACAGAAGAGTTTAATCGCACTGAATCATTCCTCTGAAATTTGCCCTGTTATTTCCCCCTTGAGGAACTGTGCCGTCACATTGCTAATGCGAAATTTACAGCCCTCATTTCCCCCGTGCTTTTGCTAACAGTAGGAACAGCCAGAATTCTAACTCTGCTGTCATATGAGAAATGTATAGTTATAATAAACAAAATTCACACATCATAGTCAAATATTATTTATCCCAGTAACCAAATGTTTGTGCATCACCAGGGCTTTTTGTTGGCAGAGCTGCATAAAAGAAGCCCAGCTTGTTTTAATCATTTACATTTTTCAACATTACTTGTTCTTGCTTTGCATTCAAAGGTCAAAACTCAAACTGCTACCTCAGGCAAACTTGGGAACAAATACTAATTGTTGGGAGCTCTTTCAGTAAGAACTTAACATTTACTATCATTCAACCTCTGTTACAAAAGGATACAGGGCTTCGCTACATTGGCACTTTACAGCGCTGCAACTTTCGCGCTCAGGGGTGTGAAAAAACACCCCCTGAGCGCTGCAAGATGCAGCGCTGTAAAGCGTCAGTGTAATCAGGGCGGCAGCGCTGGGAGCGTGGCTCCCAGCGCTGCACGCTACACCCGTAAAGGATGTGGTTTACGTGCAGCGCTGGGAGAGCTCTCTCCCAGCGCTGCCGCTCTGACCACACTCACACTTCAAAGCGCTGCCCCGACAGCGCTTTGAAATTTCTAGTGTAGCCAAGGCCTCACTGATAAATTTCAAAGAGACATACAAGGGCAAAGATAAATGAGATCCAGTTCACATTAATGTTTGTATGGGCTTGGCTACACTGGCACTTTACAGAGCTGCAACTTTCGCACTCAGGGGTGTGAAAAAAAAATACCCCCCTGAGCACTGCAAGATGTAGCGCTGTAAAGCCTCAGTGTAATCAGTGCTGCGGCGCTGGGAGCCACTGCAAGCTACACCCGTAGAGGATGTAGTTTACGTGCAGCGCTGGGAGAGTTGTCTCCCAGCGCTGGCGCTCCGACCACACACACACTTAAATTTCAAGTGTAGCCATACCCTATGTCACATATGAGTCCAACAGTTTTCCTGACTAGCACCAATATTTGCCTTAAGATCCATGTTATAAAACAGTGTTGCATGTTTCATAAATGTCAGGAAATACTAGAATGTTTGTCTATAGGCTAGTGTGGCTTGCAGAGTTCTTGGGGGGCAAGGGGGTGTCTCATCCATGCTGGCCAGGGAACAATATTAGAACCTCAAAACATGGTTATTCCACTGTGACATGGTTGCAGTCTTAGTGAGACTCCAGATCAGACACTATAGCAATATATATAATACATACACACTTTATATGGAATTTTGAATATGTATATTCCTAGAAAGACTTTCAAACAAGCAATATTTGGTGTTTCAGAAGCAGGAAGAAAACTTGTTGAACAGCTGACGATTTTTAAGAAAGGATAAATTAACTTGAGAAAGATGGTTATGTTTTTTCTAAGAGGGAGGGATTGGAATGTAGGTTTTCTAGAGTATGAAACAAACTCAACAAGAATGCAGCCATTCAGGGTTTAGGAAATATAAGCAAAAGTTCTTATTGAGAATGGATAACTTCACAACACAAGGGCACCTTAAGTGCCTTGAACATCTTGTTACCAAGGTATCAGATTCTTTTGAACTAATATTTAATGAAGAGCAGTTTACCATGTAAGGGACTATTTAAAAAACTTGTCAGAGCTCAAAACAAGTTATAGACTTAGAACACTGCTGCTTCTATCACCCATTTTAAAGTTAGTAGATAACTGGATAGGTCAGGAGCAAATAATGCTTTTTACAGTGTTCATATCTGTATCTGGAGGCTTTTGACAAATCCTTCATCAAACATGCAGGCCACATTATTTTATTTTTTAAACAGACCAATACATTTTATTGCTTGTATGGAATACTGGTGAAAATAACAGACCCTGGTTCAACCTCTGGTTACCTGGGATATATACACATCAGAGCTGAAGATTAAACAACAGTGGCCCTACATAGGGTTTTATGTCCCAGGTATGACAAGTTTCACTAATTTTACTTCTTATAACTTCTGTGCAACTATCCATTTTCGTGCTTCATCGTCCGAAGGGTACATCTTCACTGAAGGTCTACAAAACTATGTCTGAGTTACTGTGTCATCCCTGGTACTGTACTCACCTATGAGACTGGGACTTCTAGGGAGCATATTCCGAGGTCCGTTTGCTGCAGTAAGTTGAGACACACTGATTCTTTCCCAGTGATTTGTGGGAGAACTTGTATGTCCTTCTGGGCCCATAGAAGGAACTGGAGAACTATGAGCATTCAGATAATTTAGCCAGCCTCCTCGCAGAGTAGGCATGTTACCAGCCTATTGAAAACCTCATTGGACATTTTGCCTATAGCCCAGGGATTCTCAAACTGGGGGTTGGGACCCCTCAGGGGATCGCGAGGTTATTACCCAGGGGGTCACGAGCTGTCAACCTCCACTCTAAACCCCATTTTGCCTCTAGCATTTATAATAGTGTTAAATATATTAAGAAGTGTTTTTAATTAGTAAGGGGAAGGGGGGTCACACTCAGAGGCTTGCTATGTGAAAGGGGTCACCAGTAAAAAAGTTTGAGAACCACTGCTATAGCCTCAGATGAGCTACCTGTGGAACTGCAATTTGGTCAGCTCTATCTTAGGCCTTGGCTACACTGGCACTTTACAGCGCTGCAACTGGGGTGTGAAAAAACACCCCCCTGAGCGCTGCAAGATGCAGCGCTGTAAAGTGTCAGTGTAATCAGGGCGGCAGCGCTGGGAACGCGGCTCCCAGCGCTGCATGCTACACCCGTAAGGGATGTGGTTTACAAGCAGCGCTGGGAGAGCTCTCTCCCAGCGCTGTGGCTTTGACTACACTCACACTTCAAAGCGCTGCCGCGGCAGCGCTCCCGCAGCGCTGCCGGGGCAGCGCTTTGAAATGTCTAATGTAGCCAAGCCCTTAGCAACTGCCTCCCGGGAATAAAGGCCTGGCTGGTGTCCCAACACTGTGTCAATTCCACTTGTACCCTCCTCTTTCTGCTTAAAAGGCTCAATGTGCAAAGTTCTCAGATCCTCTACTGATTTCCCTTTAGGGAATACAAATATTTCCCCTTAGAAATATTCCAAATACAAGCTCCCAAGTTGATTTTTATCCATTTTGTCCAGTGATTAACCAGCTCATTTTCCTCCTTCCTTCTTGTATTTTCCCTAACCCAAAATAAACAGAAAATAATAAATTGTAAGCTTGTACTTAGCTCTGTCACTTTTGAATCTGCTAGGGTTCGTTCAGCAAGTGTTTGGAGTGCGCACCTCAGTTTGCTGATATTGGGGTGCAACTCCTGCAGCAACTACGCCACTGTGGCATTTTGGGGACTACCCAGACCAGGAAGGGGTCCTGTCACCACCTGCTCTGTAAATCTTAGTGGCCTTTGTGCTGTGCATGTATGGTTCAATTCCCCAGTAGCCAGCCTACAAGCACCAGATCTCACCCTGACTCTTGCAAGCTAGTTACTCCTTGCAAGGTGACACCAACGGCCCTTCTAGACCCAAGTCTCTCCAAATAAGTCCTCCCCGAGTACTTACTTACCAGAGACTTGGACCGTTTCCCTCTGGTTTATCATCTGCAAAGATGTGAAACCCACTCCTGAGGTATCAGCCTACTTGGGCCCCTACCCTCCATAGTTTACACACCAGAGACCTGCTTGCGGGAAAAATTTTAAAAAAAAAAGTTTCTTTACTAGAAAAATCAGATTCAAAAATAAAATAGTAAGGGAAATAAAATATATATATATATATACAGGTTACAGAGAAACCCAAAAACGCAGCCTCAGGTTTTATGCTCTCTTATTAGATAAAAATCCCTTTTCTAAGGCAAATTATCTATTGCCTTAAGTCAATTTCTCAGCATACCCCTGAGCTACAGGAGAGGGATTGAGCCTTCACAGATAGCCTCATAATTGGAGGCTGTCCCTCAATGTCTAGATTTAAAAAGCTTAAATCAGTTCCAAGCTTGTTTTTAAAAGGCTCCCCACCCCACCCCCAGTCCATGGTGACTTACGTTTATTCAAAGTGGGGAAATTCCCTCTTGACTTGATAGCCAGGGATATCTCAATGTCTTTCCATTAACTCTATTGGTCCATCACTGTATTTTCCTGAGCAGAACGGTGGATCATTACTTGAAGTTGGTTTCACATGAATACCTGGCTGGAGTTGCCTGTTCTTGCTAACTACTCAATGCCCTGGTGTGAGGTGTAGTTGTAGTAGGGATTATGAACACAGTTTTCTACATACACAGACATATAGATTCATAAGCACAGTCTATATACATCTTATGATGGCAACCAAGTTCAGAACATTACAAGGGTTCATAAAAGATTTGATATATTTTTATAGTACCGTATACAATCAGTTGCTTTAACTGCTTGTTTGGGGGGGATTCAATCTTTTGTCCTCCACTTGAGGTATCTGAACCATCACTGTCACACAAGCCATCTGAACAGGGTTTACAACACCAAACATCGGTGAGAAAATTGCATGTGTGAACAGGAGGGAAATTAGGAACACCACATGAGTAAAAGCCCTTAGTATTTTGATGAACATTCATTATTTCTCCAAAATGTTAATGGACCATAGTCTCACTACACATTCAGCTCTATCACCTGCATTTTCACTCTATTTGCTATCACTAATTGGGTCTGAGATAAAGGCACTACATTAGATGTATGTATAAACAGATTTCACACATTTGCTTTTACTGACTGTTCTTCCTGCTTCCGATTCAGCCTACATACTCTTTATCACCACAAACTGCTCTCAGTTCCACGAACTTTCTGCCAAATACAAGAACTAATGTGTGCTCTGACCAACCAAAATAAGATGGTCTATACTAAAATGTTAGGTCAACCTCGCTACATTGCTCAGGGTTGTGAAAAACCCACATCCCTAATGGCATAGTTAAACCGACCTAACTCCAAGTGTAGACAGCATTTGATTGATATAATTCTTCTGTAGATTTAGCTACCAACTCTCAAGGGAAGTGGATTACCTAAAATCAGTGGGAAAACTCCTCCCATCGACATAGGTAATACCTACACGGCAGTGCTACAGCGACACGGCTGCAGCTGTGCCACTGTAGCATTTCAAGTGTAGACAAGCCCTTAGTAAAAAAACACACTGGGTTCACTGAAGAAGCAATGCATTGTCTGTGAGGGGCAACATATTTAAGGCACGACTGAAACCTCATCTCCTTGTTGCATTGCCCCATTTAAAATTTACTAAAAGAACCCAAGCAAGTAATTTAACAGTAGACGGAGACGATGTTTCTACACACAAGATCATGCTACACCTAACTCTACGCAATCACTTTAGACCCTGAACATAATCCATAATGAAATTAAGTTACCGAGTCAGATCCACAGCTGATGTAAACTAAGGTAACTCTATTGGGTTCATGGAGCTGTGACAATTTATATCAGTTGAGGACTTGGCTCTTTTAATCCAAACTGCATACTGCCTCTCCCCTTTAAGGGTAGTGCATTCTCCATCTTTATACAGATATGGCTTTAAAGGATTCTTTAACATGTAGAATATTTGCCTCAGTAATAATTCATCCACAATATAAAACCACTGACCTTCTATGTCATTACAAAAATACATAGTTCCTTCTTCATGCTCGTAAGCAACACAATAGCTAGCATAACCCTTTGACCCCAAAACAGGCAGGTTTATGAGAAGTCTATTAATACATGGCTTCTTGTTTTCTTTCCTCCCCCACCACACCAAACCAAAACAAAAGGTCTCTCACAAATGAGCTATTAGCTACTGATACTATGAAACAAAAGACTGTCTTGTCCCATCACATGAATAAAAATGAGCAAGGAGGGAGTTAGAGGATCCACCAAGCAATTCTTTACAACCTCTAGTGTATGATACTCTACACTGCAGAAGGAAGTCAATGCATTCCGACATAACAGCTGTACATAGTTACATTAATTAAAATAAAAAACTAGTCCACATAATATACAAGCTATTTGCTGAACTTCAGTGAAAGTTGAAAGAACAGTATCTTTAAAGATGGATAATTTAGGAACAAGTTGACTAGTTATACTAAAGCCAACAGCATAAAGAAGATATGCAAGTATTTGAGAAACAGTCACAGCTATTTAAAGTAAAAGAAAAAAACACTGTCTACTATAAAAAACACACAAAGGAAGTGGGACAGATTACGTCAACCCTTGCCTCAATTCATAAATCCTAACCACAAGACAAGAGAAATTCTAAACTGCCTTTCACTGGAAACTGCTTAAAGTGAATACATGCAGTTTAAGTCTTAAAATACGCTATTGAACAGCACTCGCTAATGCATCACTTTCAACAGCCACAGGGGGAAAAAAATGGTGTAATCCTAGTCAATTCTATCATGCAGCCAGATCAAATAACATTTCAAAAACTGGCTGCCAAGCACCCAGCCTGCCAGAGTACAATAAGCACTTCAGTGTGCTGGACTCAAAACCACCTTTCACTGCTTCCAGAGATCTTTATAGCATAGTTTAAACACTACTAAATTACAGGGTTGGAAAAAAACAAAAAAGCTTTTAAATGTTGCTCCCACACAATTCTTCAACTTGCTGTAAAGCATCTAAAATGTCTGCCTTGTGCTATTTTACTAGGCAATATAGCTATTCAAACGTGCCTTTAAGAACAAAAATCTGACAAAAATGCAGATTGCGCTGCAAGTCTGGAACTAATTGCCCACAGATCAATGGCTTTACACTGAAATAACGCTGCCCTGTCTGTAGGGTTTTAAATCCTATTTACTTTAATTTTGAGTTCCCAGAAGGAATCCTTCGCTAGAATGCAGAATATTTAAATCTAGACTCCACAGATTAAGGGTCGCGTTTCTGTTCTCAACTTTTACTTATTTTACAAGTGTTTTAAAAAAAATCTGACTAATTTTAAATGAAAAAATTAGTCTCCTTGTCAACTGCCATTTTCATTCACGTACAATTAAAAAAAGAACCCCATATGGCTGAAAGGAAGCCATCCAGCCACACAATACCCCATGCAGTGTAATGCCACATGTACTCAAGACAAGCTTAAAAACGGATTATAAAACAAAGTAGAGCTGGTTTCTTTCTCAAGAAACAAAAAGTGGTCAAGCAGGTCTCCCTGTCACTTCATCTAAGAACAGGATTTGAGCAAACATTATAAAAGAACCTTACACCAATCACTGTACCAATTAAAATTTAAAGGGCATTCCAAGACACTCCTGCATCTTAGCAAGTAGAATGGAAGTGGATTTTCAGCCAAGCAAGGAAACTTCATTCTTCACTCTCACTTGCATAAAATAGTTTAGAATCAAAATGTTTGCTCTGTTTAGCTAACTTTGTTAGATTAAAGACATGCAAAGCAAAACATTCACCTGAGAAAGGGGAACCTGTGGCCTTAAAGCACTCTGAGCGTGCATTCTGGGCCAGTAAAAACTACCACATCATATACCACGTTGATTCAACTTTCCTTGAAAATCTGGAATATCCAAGAAAGTAAAAATAAATGAATAAAGTCAAGAGTTTCTCTATCCAGGTGTTTTCTGTCATATAGCGAGAGTGGTTTATCATCATTATTCTATTTTAAGGTGAGTAGGGTGACCATCTCAACATTCTCCTCAGCATATAACTTCATTTTGTGTAGTGCCTTTGATGTACCGTTAACTATAGTTACAGAGTCAAGTAGTAAATAATCCAGTGGGTAAACCCACGGTCTGGACTCACGCCCATAACATGACCTGCAGCAGGTCTGACTTTCTTCAACCGTAGCCCACTTACAGGAGTCAAAAGCTGCAACCCCAGCATCCAAGGACTTCAGCCAGGACAGGGTGCAAGGTTCCTGTCCATCTCAGCAGCCACACACAACAGCCTACTCCCCCCGCCTCCTTTGTACTGCACACTCACCCAGCCAGCCTTGGGCTTTTAAGCTTTGCAGTTCCTGGAGGAGCCGGACAAACAAAACTTGTCTGCAATCCTAGCAGCAGCTACAGACTGACCCCTGCGGACTTTGTGTTTCTTCTCCGGAGCCTGCAGGACTGGGGCTGCTGCGGTGTCCAACAACATGCAGGACCATGCAAGGCCCATAGGGGAGAAGAGGGAGGGAAGGAAGGCAGGTAGGAAAGGGGGAAGATAGGGAGGGAAAGGAGGAAGGCGGGGGGGGGGAGGAGAAATGCACTTGGTGAACAAAAGGAGGCCCCCTCTTTACTGCAGAGTAGCTGGGCCAAGCGGAGGAGAGAGCAACATTGCCCGAGTTGGAGCCTGCCCGCCCTGGGTGCACAGCCAGAACCCCCTGGCTTGCTGCAGTTGGCTCCCCTCAGCACATGCACACTGTACTGCTGCTCCCCCTCTCGCAGGCTCAGAGTCCTCAGCTGTTCGGCTGCAGACACTTCCACATGCCTCTGTGACCCAGTCTCTTTTCTTTAACCCAGACAGCAGGAGGAGGGAAAAAAAAGACAGAAGCACAGCCTCCAAAAGACAACAGGCGGTGGAGAAGAAAACCCGGAGCGGAGTCCGGCAGCAGCAGCTCTGGCCAGGCACAGGCACAGGCACACAGGGAGCAGGTTCAGGCTGCCTCTGCTGCTTATCCCTCCAGTGCAAATTATACCACGAAACAGGCTGAACACACACACATTCCAGTCTCAGGCAATGTTTGATGCTTGATGCCTAACACTTCAATACACAGACTCTGCTCTCTGTTCTGTCTTTGGTAGCGGTGCCTGTCCTCTTCCTGGCCACCCTATCGGCCTGCCCCGCTCTCTCTCTTACACACACACACACACACACACTCACGACTCAGTTCTCCATGCTACTTGTGCTGCTCTCCATACATCTTTGGCCATATACCCGCGCAAGCACACACCTCCACTCTCCTTCTGGCTGATGCTTTCCCTCCTCCCCACTCAGCCCAGCCGGAACCGAGCTGTGTGATTGATGGCAGCTCTGTAATAGCGTGGTCAGCTAGAAAATGCATCTGCAAACAAGATATTACAGAGGCAAAGCATCCCTGGGAGTGATCAGCGGCTCACATCCTAGAGCTGCAGCCAGGAATATTAATGAAACAAACCTCCTTACATCTACAAATGCAGATCAAAACACAGGGGGTGGGAAAAAATGCAGATTAAAAAAATAGAGGGGTGGAGGAAAGCACACACAGAGCATTTGTTCCAAGGATGGATAAGAGAGAGACGCCTCTCTGGTGTCACATTAGAGACATTTCTATACAAGGATTTTTTTGTGGTTATTCAACCAGTAAGCCATTTTGTTAAAATCCTCTCCAACCCCCACTCCCCTTTTTCATAAGAGACTAAAGCTATATCTGCTAAGCAAGGCACCTTTTAAAATTGATTTGATTGAAATTAATCTAATAATAAAGAAATAAATACACACTCCTACCATGCGGCTTTAAACAACGTGATACTTAGCTGCCAGCTTCAAGTATCACCCCCTACTCCCGCTTAATGCGATAATAAAATCGCGCAGCTGCCTGAAATGACCAACTTCATTTTGGAGCACAGCCCTTTAGATCTCTAGTTCAAAATAAAATATACAACTACCAAAAAGAAGTTGTTTATGCAGTCCATGAATGGTGGCAATACACAATATCTTTTCTGTCAAACAAATAAAAGGCTTAGCTATACAGTAATGATGTTTTATCTTTAACGAAATGACTGACGCATACACCTCAGTACTGCTTTACAACTCCCACACACCAAAAAAAAAAAAAAAAAAAATAGATGTCAAACCAAAGTTCATGATTCCTTTTTTCTATATCAAGTCCTCACAAATGTCAAGTATTGTCCCCGGCCTTGTTTTTCCCCCAGATATTGGACATTGTGTTCTGATTTGTATTTTTTCCATAGGCATTTATATGGTGTTCATCACTATAGGGGCCAAGTCTATCTCAAGATAAAAATGTACAACCTTATAATTTTAAATTCTGTCCTTGCTGGAAATGGCTTCCTAAACCACCAACACAGCTAATGTACAAATAGTTGATGAAGTATAACACCCTTGCCACCCTGAAAGGCTGCTGTGATCAATACAAATTGAAGGTGGTGTGTAGTGCAAGGTTGGCTCTGTTGCAAGATCCATTGTACATTAGCTTCTCAACAGGAGCCCATCCTAGGGCGAAATGTGCTGCTTGAAAATAAACTTCATAACCAAGTGGCTTTGTGATAGCTCCACACCCATCAGAGCTGAAAATCAATCAACAAGTACAAAGCAACCACACTGCATTTATTCTCACTTCAATTTTCTGATCAAATATGGCTTGATACATGGCAAAACATGGAAAGTAGCTTATTTCTCCAGTGCCCACTTAAGAAAATGTTTGCTTTCAAAAGACATCCAAAAGAATTTTCTTGCAGTAAGCTAAAGCTAAATTCTATTTACATGAAATATGTCCTATTTAGCTGGATTTTCAAAGGCACCTATGTGATTCAGGTGCAGGAATCCCAATCACTTAGGCACCTTGGAAAATCCTTTAAGACATTTTGGATTCAGTTTTCATGAAAAATGCCAAACAAAACAGAAATACATGGTCCAGTGAGAAGAGCAAGATAGGACAATTGGGTTGTATTCCTGATTCAACCACTGATTTACTGTGGGATCTTGTAACAAGTCTTAACTTCACCGTGCCTCAGTTACCCCATCTATAAAATGGGTCTAGTAATTTCCATTTGTACAGAGATCTTTGGATGACAGGAGTTAACTATGTTCTAAGTATTAAGTTTCACAGACTAACTGACCAATGCTCATAACATCCCTGTGAGTGAGAGAAGCATTATCTCCATTTTACAGATGGACAAATAAAACTGCTTGCGAAGCATCATGTACAGTGATCGGAGCACTCACCATGACAATTCTGTTTCATTTGTGAAAAACTGATCTGAGAATTAAACTTATAACAACCCAAACACTATTTTGTAATAGGTGCTCTCTCTCTTCTTCATATTCCCCCAAACCCACTCTCTAATAGAGGCCATAGGCTTTTATTCAATCTAGTTCTCTCAGTTGGCGGGGGCACAATATATTAAACCAGTCAAGAGAGTGCTTTTCAAACTACACAGTGTAAAAATTCAAGGAAGGAGATCCGCAAATGAGAAACAGGGATTTTAAAAGAATATACACAAGAACAGCTTGCTGTAATTTTTTTTTTTTTTTTTTTTAAACATCACACTAATACATTAGACAAAATCACTAGAACACATTCTGCGGGCATTAATCCTGCACTAGCCTGGAGGAGAGGAACTAGATGACCGAATAGATCTTTTCAGTCTGTAGTTTCTATGATTCACGCAATAGATTATTTCCCATTTGCTGTCCTTGGTCCAAGTTTGCATAATTTCCCAGTGTTGTGCAAAAAGACGACAACTCCAATCCATGCAAAATCCAGCCCGGATTTCACAGGAGTCTCCATTTATCAAAACAACCCTGTCATGTTGAGTACCATTAACAGATAATGAAAGGAGACAAGGGATGCAGTTACAAGCAAAACAACTCGGCATTCTACAGGCCTAAGCATGCAGCCAAGTGAGCCGACATCTGACTTTATTATAAGCATTATAATTAAATAGAATACCTAGTTTAAGTAACATTACGGTTGTGACACAAGCCAACAAAAGCTAGGAAATTCAAAGATAAGGCTTTGACAC
Organism: Chelonoidis abingdonii; assembly: GCF_003597395.2. Classification (NCBI taxonomy): domain Eukaryota; kingdom Metazoa; phylum Chordata; order Testudines; family Testudinidae; genus Chelonoidis; species Chelonoidis abingdonii. Next base: position 10,079,527 of record NC_133791.1, read on the forward strand.
CCTGTCATTAACTCTGCTATTGTATAAGTGTTGTCTTCAGTGTGTGTCTCTCACATTGCTTGAGTTAACTGGAAAGTCAGCCTTACCTTCAATTTCCCAACTTCTGCTGGTTTCCGTGGACACTAATATTGTATACTGCACCTATGTGCTTCAGCTTGTGAAAGATCAAGCACTTAACAGGGCAGAGTGACATAAAGTGTATTTTTAAAGGACTATAAAGGTGCTGCTTTCTAGACACACTTCACAGGACACAAATAATTCATAACCCTCTTGTGAGAGCTTTACGAAATTTGAAAAACATGAAATACAGATATACCCCAAGGCCACAAGATCTATAGTACAACTGCTTTAAAAATTCCTTCTGAGAAATTTAGCCAGCATCGGGTATGGATAAATATTTCACCCACCTACCAGGCAAATTGCTCCAAAGAAGCTGTTTAAAAGCTACCTGATAAATATATACTTTGGCAGACAAACTAATTGTTAAAATGCTTGATTTGATCATATAGAACACATAAGAAAATTTTAATAATCCGTTTTTAAACATAAAAAATTGAAAGGTTTGCCATATAACATTTTAAAGCACTCTGCACCTACATAGTCCAGTTTTTGCTTTTGAAAACGAGTTTCACACACTGTCTGGTTAGTGTGAACTGTACCAAGCAAAGTGTGTTAGGCCCATTTTCAAGAATAACTTGATCTTGACTGTCTTCTGAAAGAAGGTTTAACATTCTTTTGCCTGGCTCCTATAGGCAACAAGCATAACATCCATGTTAAGCTCAACCTATTTTTGAAAACTGATTTAACTAACGCGGCTTTTTCAGGACTTAATCTACGCCAGGCTCTCTTGCCAGGGTTTTTCCATTGTTCACACCACTGCTGGTACTGCACCAGTATTGTTGCAGGTCATTCCCACCCCCCCTTTTTTTGGGGGGGAGGGGCGGGGGGCATAAAATTCTCATCCATACTAATACTTGGTACATCCCCAATGGTAAGAACAACAATTGGAGATCTATGGTTAAAAATAAGCCCAATATACAGCTAGCCTAAGGCAGAAATATTACAAGACAAAAAACTACTCGTTAACAGCCAGTTAACTGCAGACTTTAATGTTTGAAATGGCTTGGCTGCTAGTGCCAACAGATCCAAACCACAGAAAGGGCACTAGAGACCTCACTACATCAGCATGTGTTTTGCAAGGGGTGTTGAAAAGTCTGGCACTGTTTATTGTAGGAAGCAAACTCTTTTCAATCCTGTTTTTGTGAGCCAGAAGTGACCTACGTTCTTCACCAGTTGTCAGTAATGGATCTTAGTATAAAGAAGGCTGAGGGCAGATGGTTTCACAGGTCTTGTTAAGAGCTAAGTATTGCTGTCTATATACTGAATAAGTTTAGAGAACTTGAAATGCCGGGAAGCTACCAAGAATCTTGTCTAAACTAATAACGCTGCCAGTGGAGCTGTGCCAGGGGTGGTAAAGAGGACAAGGTGGGAGGAGGGGGGGCAGCACGATCCACTAGTGTAGACTGAGCCACAGCATGCTGCATACATATATGCTATGATCTTGTTTACACTGTAAATAATACCTATGGGGAATCTAGTTTCAACAGTATCATCAGCCTAACACAGTTTCAGCCGCGGTCTTGTCCTAGGCCATAGCACAATCTGGCAGATGCTAAAACATTATCACAGTCCCATCTCTGGTGCAAGACGGAAGGGTGTTTTGGCTAGATCTCTAATAGGACTACTTGTATGACAGAGGCAGTTCCTAAACCAGCACACTAAGATACCTTTTTGTATTTATTTAATTTAGTGCACAGCAGCCAATTTTTAGAGAAGCCATTTTTCTACCTCCCTAGAATTCCCAGATGGCACCTGTGTTCACTATGGATTATGAGCCTCCACAGTTTCGTTTTCTAGAAAGCACTCTTAATTATGTGGGAAAGAGACCACCTGTTAAACCACTCACTATCTTGCATTCCTACAGTTTAAAAATAATTGAAGTTTTTTTTAAATTTCAGCTTTTGAATACAGAAAAAAATTCCTCTCGCTTTGTACTTATACCTTTGCACACCCAGTACAAAAATCCTGAAAGTAACCATTAACTTTGACGCCATTTGATACTCTGAGAAAGAAGGCCTTACCAGACAGGTAGAAATCCCAGAACCGCAAGTGAATCCTAACCTCATTTTCAGCCAGTTAGACCTTTCTGTTCCTAAACATTCCAAGCACTCATCTTGCCATAACTGTCACCTGCTGTTTGAATATGGAACATATGGAGTGTTTGAAAACCATGACTGTGTGGAGTGTTCAGAATGTGATTTCACATCATCTCCTAACTCAGAGAAAGGGAAGACTGAAAGGAAAATGCAACTTGAAACATTTTGCAATAGCAATAGTGATGATGTATCAGTTTTTACCTGTCAGCTAACAGGCAAAGTGCTATTACCTTTGGCTTAAAGACCTGTGAGAAGTATTGAAACAATTACTAATGTATAGACTGTGCACAAAGAACTGTCAGGGCGGTCTGGTACATGAATTCCATCTCAGTATCTTTGAAATCTCCTTCTATATAAATAAGCGACTATATTACTTACTCCTATTATTGCCATAGAAAGGACAAGACGACAAAGTTCTTTCACCAGAGAGCTTATGGATACCGACAAGGTATCTTACACACGACAGGCTGAACCTCCTAGTCCGGCACCCTCAGGACCAGTGCCAAACCATAGAATTTGCCAAACCACGGGAGGTCAACGCAGAGAGCCAGCGGGTCTCCACAGGCACGGGAAATAGAGGTGCAGGAGGTGCTACAGCACCCTCAGGCTTTGTGCCCAGCGTGGCCCCCTCCTTGGGGACCCTGCTGCCGCCCGGGGGCCTGGCCACTGGCCCCTTGCTCAGGGGCTCCGATACTAGCCCCAGGTCCCAGCCACCAGCCCCTCACCCGGGGTCCCAGCTGCTGGACCCAGGTTCCCTCCCTCCCAGAGCTTGAACGCTGCGAATCAGCTGTTCGTGGCACTCTGGAAGTGCTGGGAGGGAGGGGAGGGAGGAGGAGGAGTTGGTAAGCGCGGGGCCGCCAGCACGGAAGAGGTGAGGGGGAGGGGCTAGAGAGGGGATTTTGGTGCTGGTGGATGCTCCACATCCACTTACTTTTCCCCGTGGGTGCTCCAGCCCCAGAGCACCCATGGAGTCAGCGCCTATGCTGGACCACGGATGTTGCCGGACCAAGGAGTGCTGGATTAGAGGGGTTCAATCTGTACCAAGTTTTAAAACTTAATTCGGAGCAAAAGACCTTTCTGTTAAGGTACATAAGAATGAACTAAACAAAGAATTTCCATAATTGTTGTCCAGCCTTTATCAAAAACTAATTTTTGGTTACTGGGATAACAGTCTGTCCATCTTGTCCACCTTTTGAGGTCCTTCCCCAGACACTCTCACGCCTACAGTTAAAAGCACTCACCCACAATTCTAAGCAGTTGTCTGAATACAAAATACACTATGCCCTTAAAGTATAGTAACTAATCCAGTTTCAAAGTTATGGAAGTGTTGACCAAAACACTATCATTTAAGATTGTAATCTTTACTTTGAAATTTATAGCTATACCGTAAGAGTTTGAAGACTTAAAAACTTTACAGAGATGCTCTCAGCTGCAACTGCCTTTTTTAAAAAACCCAAATCTGAAAGAAAAATAGCCCAAATAAGCAGCTATTTACCCAAAGAGAAGTAGCTACCTAGCATGCTGAGTAACCAGCTTTCAGGTACACACATACATGAACAAAAACCACTGTTACAGTACATAGTATACCAAGAGACTTCAGGAAGTACACATCAACATAACCAAGCTACCACATGTTATCTTCAAGTCTCATGCCTCATCTAAACTAAGATTTAAAATGGTGTGAAGCGAGAACATGGCTATACTACGCTTTTCAGTTAAAGCCTAGGTTCCCTATTATGCTTTTACTCAACGAAGTGTCACACAACATCGTGACATGTCCACGGAGCAGATTCAAATGTGTCAGTTGCAGCATGTTAGCCAACACATTGTAACATACCTTTTCTTCTAGTCTAGACAGGTCCTAGAGCCAGTTTCACAAACCAAATACATTGAAGTATTTCAATAATTCTACCCACACAGCAGTTCAGAGAATTAGGGATAAAGTTATTCCCCATTATCTGAGCTTTTTCCTATGAAATATGACCAGCAGCTGTCTTAAATGTACCTTAGAGAGATGTGCAAGGGTACTAAGAACCCTGTCTCTCTCTAAAAAACCATTTTAATTTTTAAAAAAGGGGGCGGAGGAGGCACCTGAGTCATCTACAATACATCCTAGAATATTATTTCTTCTACAAAGTTCTCTACATGGTCAAGAGTCAAGCCATGACCCTCCAAAGTGCAGTGCTCTCTCCATGGTAATATTCTTAGGTATGCAGCTCTGCCAGCGATCTAAAGCTTGAAACAAACCCTTCAAGGTGCCTTAAGAAATCCTACTAAGAGGAAGAACACTTTAAAATACATTTTCCACTTACAGTGCAAAATTCACTGGAAATCAGATTGGATATATGTTCCAAGACAATTGCACTTTGAAAGGACAAAACAGTTAGGAAGAGAGCTCTCTCACTCAGTGAAGAGTTGTGGCTAAAATGACAAAGAGGGTCATATGGATGAATGAGCTGAGGAACTCAGGGACTTGGCAGGATGTTTAAGATGAAGTCCCTTATGTACTTAGGTATCTGCTAAATGTAATAAATTTAGTTGGGGGAATCTGACCAAGTTATTAGAAAGCAAGTGGTGAGAAAAGACAACTTGAAACCCCAGCTGGAACTTCCACAGAAACAAAAACAAAACAAACTAGGCTAGCTAGCTAGCTAGATATTTCAGCAAATAAGATCATGTTTGCCAATCAAAGAAATTAACTTACATAGTATTTCTCCCTCTGGTTTGTTTCCCCTGCTACTTAGTGCAAATATAGAAGTTAAACAATCTTTTTCTGAAAATGCCTGCCCTGGGAAAGCAAGAAATGGCACACTGTAAACGCAAAAAATGAAAACAAAAACGAAAACCTTCAGAGTCTGTGGTACAGATAAAGACAGACACCAACCTGTTGAGTAACTTTCTGCTTTAAACTACAGCTTCTCTTGAACAAAAGTACTTTATTTTAGAAGATGCCATTTTAAAAACAAGAAGAAAAAGACAGCTGGACAAACAGTTTTCAAGACAAAATGAAAGAAATGTCAAGAAATGTTTTACCGAAACAACATATATTGGCTTTTAATCAAAGGATGAGCAATGTCAACATTAAAAAAAAAAAAATCAACTAAAGCTAAGTTAAAGTAAAAAAGGAAACATTTGGAAGTATGAAATTCTGATTAAAATAGAAGCAGGAAGGGGAGGAGTGAGGTTAATGCATTTCTTTCAATTATTTTATCAATGTAATTTTAAACAAACAATGAAAGCAACCCTGATCTCTCCTCAAGATTTTAAATATAAAGGAACTTTGCAAATGGAAAATATGATACCTCTATCAACAGCCTGCGGTATGTTTAAACTATTATAATGTAAAGCATGCTCATTCTCACAAGCTAAAGGAAATGACTGCCAAATGCTTCCTTTACAATCTCTCCAGAATAGGGCAGATCCTTTACTGGGAGATTTTCCTGACATACCAAACGTAGCAAATACTAAACAAACAGACATGCACAAAAACTTGCTGGGTTTATTAAAGGCACTGGAAAGATCAGAAATGTGACTAATGCACTCAACATTTTTAGTGCATCAATCACTTTTACATTCAAGGATTTCAGAAAATTCAATAGACTTTTTAAAAATGACAATAGCCACAGGATGTGACCATTGCTATATTAATCTTTCCCTCAGGAGGGTCAGATAAGCTTTAAAAACAGGAAGTCTGTACTATAATGCTGAAAATATTTTAACAGTCTGGAACCGCATGACTATAGTTCAGTTGTGGATTCATATGCAAAGGGGACTGGCCAGTATAGAAGGTGCAGCACACACATGGAAGTCATGATCTTCAGAAATAAGGTCAAAGGAAAAAAAAAAAAAAAAAAGACACCCTGAATTTCATTCTAGAAAGAGGATACCTAGGGACGGAACTAATCTAGTTTTTATTTTTAACAGGGATCTGAAGGAGAGGAGAGGCAGCAGAAGCTGGGTGTTCCTTTTCCACTACCACTACCCATTTATAATAGCTAACCAAAAACCATGGCAACGGACGGCCAGCCCCAACTTCATAGCAACAATTACTATTTGTCAAGAATTGATACTTCCCAATTTGTAGATGCTTCCACTGATTAACAGATGTCTTTTGAGACACTATAATAATATTAATCATTGCAACCAAATGTTAGACATGCATCGTCTTACCTCCAGGCTAATACTATGTTGACAGTTCTAAAAATTCAGATTAAGAACCAGACCTTTTATCCTAAAGTTTCCTTTCTAGTTTAAAAAGCACTGTAAAAAAAGAGTAATTTAAAACTACACTGCTCTGAGAGCAACATGGACCTTGGATCAGACAGTTATCCAATCAAGCTTGTTGAAGTCAAACCTATTTATTTATTTCAAACCCACCAGGAAGCATTCTTAAAAGCAAATACAGCATACACTAAATTGGAGTCTCTTCCACATAGTTAGGGTTTAAGCCATGCACATGAGTCTTAAAACTAAATATAGGAAAAATATTTTATTTCCTTCATAGATATGTGAATAATCAGGCCTATTATACGATATTGGAGCAGTCATCAATTTAATCACCAAACACACACACACACCCCTTCAAAATTACATGCACAATAAATTATTGATAATTTACATGGGCATCTAGAGGTACCAATTAATAAACTGTGGTTGGTACTAGAGGTACTCTAATATTAAGGGGTTTGATTTCTTTGTATTGCTTAATGTAAAGAAATGCTGCCATAAGGTGGTTAATTTTGTTTCTGTCACAGAACAGAATGCATCTGTATGTATTTATGATTTCAGTAGATTTTTATACAGTAAGTAGCTATAAGAGTTAAAAACAAAATAAGACCATTTACCTGGCCATATTCCTTTAGGGTATTCTGTGAGTCAGAAATACCATGACCATGTCTGAAATTTCAAAGTAAAATCATACTGGTCTGGACTAACTTGGTTTCACTCGCTCTCTTGAGAAATGCAGTTGACGCAAACTGGGTAAATAAATCTAATGTTTTAAGGAAGGATGTGCAATTTTTCCCTTCATGGTATGTCAAAATGAGAATTTGGCACCAAAGGGGTCCCTGATTCTCAATTTAGCTGTCTGTTGTTGGAAGGGACGGGAAACACTACAACCATCAACTGTAGGAAGAAACATTGCACATCAGCTATTTAGTATGTGTTTAATCCCCATCAGATCTGGACAAGTTATTTCCAACACAGCACCGTACTCAAAATGAATTAATGGTTGAAGAAATGCTCCTCTCCAACTTTTAACTTGCATACACATTCTTAAAATTCATAACCTCACTAGGAAAATCTTGTGGATCATACAAATATCTATCTTTTAAACAAACCCAGCATTTTATTTATTTAAAAAAAATCATACACAATGCCTGTTTTAAGTATGTTCTAAAGACATCTTCCCTGATGAAAGCAACTGATTACAGATTATGCTACAGTAAAGCACAAACTAATTCACGCACGCCTGAAAGGAACATTGCCAAAGAACAAACATCCACTTAAAACATTTAAGTGTTCTGCGTGGAATTATGAGAAAAGCAAGACACATTCATGGACAAAGGGAACAGACAGGGACTGTGACAGTTTTCACACACTGTTAAAGCAGGTTCCTGGCATAGAAATAAATCAATCACATAGCATTCCAGAACTGCTAGAATGGCAGAAATGAACGAGGCAGTCTTAACCAACAAAGCGACTTACTAATAACCAGCATCTATGTTTATCCGTTAGCTCTTCCCAAATATGGTCAAGTAGTAATACGCCACCTACTGCCAAACTCTTAAACATCCCCTTAAAACTACAATAGAACAGTGGCTCTCAACTTTCCAGACTACTGTACTCCTTTCAGGAGTCTGATTTGGCTTGTGTACCCCAAGTTTCACCTCATTTAAAAACTTCTTGCTTACAAAATCAGATAAATATAAAAAAAAGTGTCACACCACACGATCACTAAAAAATTGCTTACTTTCTCATGTTTACTATATTATAAAATAAATCAATTGGAATATAAATATTATACATTTCAGTATATTAGTATATAAAGCAGTATAAACAAGTCATTGTATGTCTTTAGTTTGTACTGATTTCACTAGTGCTTTTTATATAGCTTGTTGTAAAACTAGGCAAATACCTAGATGAGTTGCTGTACTCCCTGGAAGACCTCTGCATACCCCGAGGGGAACATGTACTCCTAGTTGAGAACCACTGCTGAAACAGTGCAAATTCAGGAGAGACATAGAAATCAGAAGTTATACAGAACCCCAAATTAGTGGTTTGATGGGAAGTTTTTACTCTAGAATTCTGACAAAAATCCCACCTGAAAGTTCAAAGCCAGTAAAAAAAAAAAAAAACACCACAACCAACATGTAAGCAACAACATAAGAAGATTCTCTTCCTACCGATTACAACAGTTGAAAGTTTTCATTCTATCCTCAGACACATACATTACTCAGAACGTGGACCTATGAAGAATAAAGCCAGAGCACATGTATCTGCCTGTGTGAGAGAAAGAATGCTTTCTAGCAATTCTAAGTAAAACTTCAAGGTATTAATTAGGTTGTTTAAAGTTGTATTTTTCAGTAACAACTAAAACACAATACCTAGCCCTTGCTTAGGGTATTGACATACAAAGCATTGAATTTTAATGCTGGTGTTTTGTCAATAAAAAGTATTCATGTACACTTCACAAGTTCATTAATAATCCATTAAGAAGACCTAAATTAAAGCTTGGCAAGCAGCTTCATCATGAAACAAAATCTGCTTCTTCTGGTTTGTAAGAACTGAATGTGCCAAGCGTGACACATTAAGATGTGAAAACACATTTCAGAGGTTACGCTTTGAAACTATTTCAACATCTCTAATAAAGGTATCATTAAGCTGTTGCAGAACAAACACTAGCGTACTTATTTCATTTTATTTTTAACCTGCAGTCTGTCAAGTTTCAGAAGGGTAATTTTAGATAGACCACAGAGTGTTACTACAGTAAACTCTGAAAGGACATAAACACATATATGCATGCAATCATATAGACAGTGAGAATGACTCCCATTTTTTTCCAGCATAAAAAGAAGAAAAAGTACCACCATTTCAAATCATTCACGTAAGAAGTGCCATTGCGCTTCTTGCACTGTGTTTAGTTTCCCTGGGAATGCTGACATGTGTACTGCAAGTAGTGATTGAAGAGTATATTACGTTGGGGTGGGGGGAGATGCTTACACAGAGATGCTTAAAGCAAAATATTCAACTAAAAATAATCCATTTACAGGCAAAGGCAACACTTGAAAGCTAGCTAAACTATAATCAAAGTCTGAATTTCCAGCTTTGATAGTAAACACAGTTGTTAAGAGTGGTTAAGACATGAGACTGTAAGTGTGCAATTTCAAGAAAGGAACATCTGTTTTGCTAACCATACCCTTCTAGTCTCCCTCTCACTCATGCTGAAGTTATGGTATGTGCACTCTGGACACTAGTCCTCCAGCCTGATTTACAAGATTACCAACCCGAAAAATGGGAGACTCTCCCGGCCTCTAAATGAAAAAGAAGCGGCATGCCCACGGGAGGAGACAGAGCAGAGGTGAGCGGGGGGGGAGGGGGGAGTTCTCCTGAGTGCCACCGCCATCCCCCCTCCTTACTTGCTGCAAGCAGCCCTCCCCAAGCCCTCCTGTCCCAGCTCCCTACCAGGGCAGCTGAAGATCTGGACACCACAGACGCCACCGGACCCGAAATGCCACCTTCCAAACGCTAGCGCCCTATGCGACTGCCTAGGTGGCCTAAAAGGTTGCACCGGCCCTGCAGCTAATCACAAACTAGAAATGACACCCTGCTTCTGCTGCCCCTATTCCCTCCAACCTCAGATGAACACATCTACTGCATTTTCTCATTTGCACAACGCAAAACAGCAATGGCAGAGCTGCAGCAATCACAGAAAACAAGAGAACTGTTTTAAATTTTAATGAAAAGGTTAAATTATGCATGTTACAAGCCAGTGATCTTGGTCCTCACCAGGGCACAAATCAGGTTGGGATGGAATGACTCAATCCCTGTGTTAACACAACAAAACTCTTCTTATCAAAGGCAAATATTTCCTTAATCAACAAATACGATTCACCCTCAGTTTAGAAAAGAAGCAGGTGCTGTCTGACACTCTTTACTTTTGCTGGTAACTTCACCCAAAACTCCAATTTCCAGATTGGTATAAAGCAGAACCCTACAAGTCTAAAGGAGCAGCAAACCATTAACCTACTTGTGACGCCACCAGCCCCAGTTCCGTGAGATGCCAGGCGCACTCAGCTCTTACTAACATGAATAGGTGCTGAGAACGATCAGCTCCTTGGCAGCATCAGGGCCCCAAAACAAAAGGTAGGGAAAACAAGAATCCTATGATAATATGAGATCACTTTGTACCTTACTCCTCCCCACTTTCCCCATTACGGAAAGTACAACAGAATCCCAGAACTGCTAAATCGTGTCTAAGTATGCTGGCTCTCAAGGACCACTGTGATCAATCATTAATTGAATAATTTTATTCCCATTGTATAGTTTCAAGGTATCAGTTAAAGAGCCATGGGGCCTAAGGTCTGTTAGAAGTAAAGCTAATATTACATTCTAATCCCAGCTGATGTACTTAGCAAAGCTCAGGATGTAAAAGGATCCAAGTCTCAGCTCATAAGATTTGCACATAAAAAGGCAAATTATTACTTTTTCCTTCCAAGCTGGGTGTTTGAATCAGTTGTACATTGAATGACTGTCACTTTACAGCTGCGATACCATCTCCTCCTTCACAGTTTACTCAGAAGCTTCAGAAATGCTCATGAAAACCACATCTTACATTTCACCGGGTGGTCCCATGAAGTCACATCCTTTAAGTTAACAAAAACTGAAGGGGTGGAGGGTTAGGGGGCAGATTTTATAGACTTGTTTACCTGACTCATCACTAAGTGTTGCAGCCTGCACAAAGAGGGTTAATTTTGCATTGATATATTCATGAAGAGGCAATTGTGTGAGTGAAATAAAACCAGTCCTTTTTAAAAAATATGGACTAGGAACAACCAACATCACCTGCAACTTCCTGGTTTGTTTTCTTTATTGCAAATTAATATAGTAGAACCCGTCATGCACAGGCACCAACCAATAAAAGAAACCCCTAGATCATTATAAATATAATGAAAACTGCAAGACTGGCAAATATGGCAGACTTTAGCGAGTTCTATGAACTTTAAGTATCTTCCATCCAGATCCATGGCTTACAGAAATTTAGCACTTGAACTCGGCCCATTCCCTAACTCCTCAGCAACTGTTTAGCCACCACTGAACTCTCCACTTGGGGTTCACACTCTTCTGGTGGCTAATTTAAATTTGGAAGAGAAAGGAAGCTGCAGCCTTAAGTTTGCCATTTTACAATTGCTGCAACCTATCCTCAACTCTGTGGAGCTTGAGGTCAGAAGGGACCTCCTGAATATTGCAGCTCCTTATGTTTTGCTCAGTTACCTTCCATTGAGTCATACCTTGTGCTTGGATAAAGCATATCTTCTAGAAAGGCATCCAGCCTTGATATGGAGACAGCAAGAGATGGAGAATCCACCACCTCCAGCAGTAGCTTGTTCCAATGGTTAAATCACCATGTTAAAAATGTGTATCCTATTTCCAATCTGAATTTGTCTGACTTGAACCTCCAGCCATTTGTTCTTTGTTATGCCTTTCTCCACTAAGCTGAAGAGCCCTTTAGTACTCAATCATGTTCAGTTTCTATTAGGATTTTTCGTTCTTCTTACTTCAGAGAAGGTAGGCACTTTCACACCCCTCATCAGTTTATCATATGCATAATTTACCTGAAAGCTAGACTAAACTTCTCCACCTTCCCTATTTAGCCTAAAACATTCCATATCTCTAGATCAGCAGTTCTCAAACCATTTTAATGGGGTAGCCAGGGTTGGCTTAGATTTGCTGGGGCCCAGGGCCAAAGCGTGAGGCTCGTTGACTGGGGCCGAAGTGCAAGGGTTTCAGCCCTGGTTGGTGGGGGGCAGGTTACAGGCCCTGTGCCTGAGGCTGAAGCCCTTGGGCTTCAGCTTTGACACCCCCCCACCACCACCCATTCAGGATGGTGGGGCTCGGGCTTTGGCCCACCCTCCCAGGGCAGTGAGATTAGGGCAGGCTCAGGCTTTGATCCCCCTCTCCTTTGCAGGGCCATGTAGTAATTTTTGCTGTCCCCTGCTCTAGATCCACACAGAATACGGGAACTGCCATCCTGGGTTAGACTAATGGTCTATCTAGTCCAGTACCTGTTTTTGGCTGTGGCCAGTACCAGATGCAAGAAATCACCATGGTAGACAATTATGGAATAACTGTCCATACAAGTATCCTCTCAAACTCCATAAATTAGGGATTGTCCTACACCCTTAAGTAAGTGGCGTATGTATTTGCATTTATTCATGTGCACACACGCACCCACCACCTACTTAATGGCACAGATCAATCACTAGTTATACATATACCTTATAGGATTCTACTGAACTCTAAGCCTTAATTATATATAGTGGCAGAGAGTTCTACAGGTTAGCTGTGTTTTAGGTTGAGCAGGATTTTATCCATGTTTAATGTGTTGCCTTCCAGTTTAATTGAGTATCTCCTTGCTCTGGTACTATGTGGACAGGCTCTTCCATTTACATTCTTTATACTATTACACTTCTACCCCAATACAACGCTGTCTTCAGGAGATAATAAATCTTACTGCATTAAAGGTGAACTTGCATTATATCGAACTTCCTTTGATTTGCCCGAGTGCGCAGCCTCCCTCCCCGCCCCCAGAGCACTGCTTTACCGCATTATCTCCAAATTTGTGTTATATCAGGTGGCGTTATATTGGGGTAGAGGTGTGTTTAATACACCTGAAATTGTGAGAACCTAATCAAATAAGGGGAGGAAGTGAGAGAAATCTACTATGACCTTACTTTGCAATCTGTGAGATAAGATGCTCCTACCAAAAAAATGCAGTAACAAGACGATTTCTATAGCTCAATACAGAAGCCATCAACAATTTTTCACGTCATCCTTATCTTTCTGGTCATCATCCCTCCAGAAATATTTTTTAGTCTTTGGTACATTTTACCCTTTATTCCAATGGACGGAGTTATTTCCAAGTCCTAAAAAGGCTCCTTTAAGTAAGTAATTCACCATGTTTGCAGTGTCTTCCACTGGTAGCAACCGCAGCTGAAGTCAAAGCAAGTACTCGTGTTTCCAGATAACAATTCTGCCATTTTAGACCTACTTAATGCTTGCTTCCATTCTATAACCCAATACAGAAACTCAAATACAGCCCCAGAATAATAAATGGGGATACTGTGTAAGCTAATTTTTCTATCTAGTTTATTCTTTGACAGATCTGAAGTTCTGCAAGTTAGTCAGCAAAACCACATCACAGTTCATGTCAAGACCTCTTAATAAATGCCATTAGCCACGGGTGTGAAGTTGCAGAGTTTTGAAACAAGCCTAATTTAAAATAAAAAAAAAAAAGAAAAGATAGTGAGAAATAAGCCAGGCAAGCTAGCCCAGCAACTAACTTCTTCCTTGTTATCAGTACAGAAAAGTATGTTAAAAAGGAAAAAGTGCTGTACAGTTAGAGCACCAAGATGATAAAAGCATTAAAACTGAATCTCTTCCACCACCCAAACAGTCATCTATATAACAAATGTATTTCAGTGCTTTGTGACTGCTCTCACAACTCACTAGAACAAAAATAAGAGTGCCCCCTCCCTGCTTAACAAGAGAAACTCGTCTCTCATTTCTGGAGACCCAGGCTCAAACCCTATTTGGTGACCATTGGCAAATCAGTGTGGTAATCTGTTTTTATCATTGATGAATAATCATCCACATCTCAAAATTGTCTCCATCTGTTATGATGGCAGTTTCCCTTCAGAGAAACCTCAGACTGGAGAAAAAGATGATGCTGGTGAAGATCATATTTTTAAAAAACAGATTTACTTACCTTTAAAAACAATCTTATATTGTTCAGACAAAAGATTTTTTTTTTAATATCAATTTTACAAAAATTTAATTTTTTTCTCGATTTTGTCAATGAAAACAAATTGGTCAGTTTCTAGTACATTTCACTTTCAAGTTCTCATGCACTAACCCAAAGCCGCAATGTTTCAGTTGTAAACACTTTAGAGGAATTTTTAGTGTTTCCATCAACATTTTATTTTTAGTTTCATGGAAATATTTCTATTGCTCAGTTTCATATTTTGAGAGGGTTTTTTTTAGGAGCACCAAAACTTAAATTTTAGGCCTAATTTGATCAGGGATCATTCACGGGTAGAGTTATACAGGGCCACACACTTATCATTTAACATAATATTCAGCTCATGTTACCTGGTCTCTCCGTATGACTGCCAATAATCTAATCTATACACTATCCATCCATCCATCCATATATTTTTAAAGAATGAGACTCCAAACTGACAATGCGATAAAAAGGGGGTTAGCAGCCCCGTTTCAATCAGCCTTCAGGTTAGAGCATGGCGTGAACAAAGTGCCTTTCACAGCCTCTACAAAGAAAACAGTAACTAGTTTGCATGTCTGTCATTTGATCTAAAGCCATAAGAAATATTTTTGTAGAGGAGTTTGGAGGCAGCCAGTGAAATTTGTCACTATTTAATCTCGGAATGGAAGATTTACTTTCATGAATCTGCCTTTAGTATATTTTGAAATAGCCTTTAAGGTGGTTCACTGTTGATTAAACCATTTTCATGCCTTAATGAGTTTGATTCCTATTAGTTCAGACTACACGGTGCACATAGATTTTTGCCACTCAGGATCAAAAGTAGTAACAGCTTTTCGAATTAAGCAACTGCTCACATTAAGTAGAAAAATATGTCCATGGTGAGAATGTGCAAGTGTCAAAAGTGCGCTTCAATGCCAACAAAAGCTAACAAACATGCTTGCTATAATTTTAACCTTAAACTTGAGGAGGAAGATAATCTCCGTGCATATTACACAGTTTAACTCATTAGTACTACTGATAAAAAATTCTTATGCTGAGAAAGGTTCAGAATTGTCCAGTCCATTTTCCAGCTCTGAATTACCAGCATTACATCATACAAATCAGGTTGGGACTCTGCCTACCAAAATAGAAACCACAAGCTGAAATAGTCTTGCTACTTTTGTCCTCTTAAATGAAGCCTTTATACCAAAGAAATCTATACAGTTCCTGCATTATAGCCTTTCACCATGTTGCACTGTAAATCAAGCATTTTATTCCAGAGCCTGCAGCAATTTCCCACATTTAATATCTGACAAGGGAGACAAGTTTTAATCTTACATCAGGTTGAAACAGTTACTATCCCCCAAACCTCTCTTAAGTCAGTATTAAAAATTACTTGTTTTATATTATCTGCTATATATTAAGGGGAACATTTAATTTCTTTTTTTGTAGTGGAAGCGGTTGAAGCATGAAATTTGTTAAAGCATTTACACACCACTAGAGGGGGCCCAGCAGCAGATCTAAAATCTGAATGTGGCACAAGATACCAAAATAGCTGTGCACTTCAAAGTCAAGATGATTTTAAGACAAAAATACTGCTACCAGGTTGCAAAGATGAATAGAGATGGACATTATATTTGCAGAAGCACAGATGCAACTCCAACCCCGACTACAGAAATTTGCTATAAGTTACCTTCCTGAGATTTTATAATGTGACAATATGAATGTAACTATGTTTTGTTATCTAACATGAAGAAAACATTTCTGTATTAGAGTATTTTGAATCAGATGATTTACAAGATCTGATCCAAATCTATGAAACTTGTAATGTAACATTGTAAATTAACTTAGTTGGATCAAAGTACTTAGAGAAGGTAGCCGTTGTTACTGCTGATCTGTAAAAGCAACAGACTCCTGTGGCACCTTACAGACTAACCGATGTATTGGAGCATTAAGCTTTCGTGGGTGAATCCCCTTCGTCAGACGCATGGAGGACTTGTCTCTTTATACATTTTTGTATCAAGAGACTATATTTAATATTTGGAATACTGATCTAATGGTGAAAGCACAAGACTAGAAGCAAGATGACTTGATTCCATGGTCACTTACAAGTTCTCCTTGCCTCGCTTATCCACTATTGAATGGAGATAATAGGCCTACTCACTGAGCAGTTTAATTTTGCAAGGCACTTTGAATTCATTATTGTAGTGTAGGGTATCATTACTCACCAGTACTGTGAAGTTCCTCCTCACTTTGGTGGGTCCTGCGCTTTTGGCGGATTTGTTTCACCTCAGTGATCTTCCCTTCTGTGGAACCCACAGTTGAGAGTCAGCTCTCCTCTGTCTGATCAGGAGTTGGGAGGTTTGGGGGGACCAGGCCGCCTCTATCCGGGTTCCAGCCAGGGGGCCTGTGGATCGCGCTGTTCTATAGTGCTCTGTAACAGTTGCAGGACAGCTAAACTCCTGGGCTACTTCCCATGGCTCCTCCAACACCTTTTTATCCTCACACAGGACCTTCTCCTGGGTGCTGACAATGATTGTTCTCCTCAATCTCCTAGCAATATACTCTCTCACGCCAGCCTTGCTTCTTGCTCCCTGCTCCTCAACACCGTCTCTTTCCTCTGCGGTGCTCCCTGCTGACTGGAGTGAGTCTCTTTTTAAAGCCAGGTGCCTGATTACCTGCGTTGATTGGCTGCAGTTGTTCTAAATTAAGTAGCTATCTTACTGCCTTCTAGAAAGATCTTATGGTCAGTGCTTGATTAACCTGGAGCAACTGCCATTTGGTTACCAGGGTACTAGGGATTTGTTTAGCCTGGGGCTAACATACCTGTTTCTCAGTACTTTACTGTAGCCATCTGGCCTTGCCCCATCACATATCCCCCCCCTCTGCTCAACACCATAGGGTTGGGCAACTTGGGACGCCAGGCAGTGTGCTCGTGAAAGACCATCAGCGTTGCCGTGGTGGCATCCAGCCCTGTGCCGTATCCGGAACTGGAAAGGCGGGCCTTCACCAGTTCCATTAGAGGACTTGCCCTACTGGCGAAGTGGGGAATAAAATGTCGGTAGTAGCCTACCACACCCAGGAACGCACGGACCTGCTTCTTTCGGGTCGGCCGGGGCCAGTTTTGAATCGCCTCTAGCTTAATAGTTTGGGGCTTCACTATACCCCTTCTTACAATATATCCCAGGTACTTAGCCTCTGCTAGTCCTATAGCGCATTTAGCGGGATTGGCGGTGAGGCCAGCCCGCCTTAAGGTGCGTAGTACGGCCTCAACTTTCTCCAAGTTGCCCCATCACAGTACATTTATTAAAAAGGGTGTGGGAAAGGGAGAAGAGCTCAGTTTTGCTTTAAATGAGACTCATTTAAAATATATATATATTTTTAAAAACCTTCACTTAAATTAGATAAAAGAAACCCCACAAACAGGTGGCAAACGTCACAATGGACTTTGTATGCCAACCACTTGCAATGGTAATGGACAAATGCTTTTACCCAGTAGCTGTTCCTCAGCTATCTGAAACATGGATACTATGCCTCTTATGCCTCAGATTTCTGTCTAATTTTTTTCAGATTAAGACAAGCACTCCCATCTGTCTTAGACTCAAAAATAAGATTAATTTTACCTTAAAAACAGTGATCTAGAACTTAACTGTAGAGCGAGACCATCCACTGTCCTTTTTAAAGAGGCAAGAAACTGAAACTGAAGTAGAAACAGGAAATATTTCTGATGAGAACTTAAAAACTTAAGGCCTCAATAAAAGTTTGATTTTTCCAAATTTGATGGCAGGAATTTGAATTAAAACTCAAATCAAGCCTCAAGGTATTAAATTCCTTCCTCTGGTTACCTGAAATATGAAAAACTCTTTAGAATTTGTGCAGAAGTATGGAAAACTGAACAAATGCTATTTTGAGTGGCTCCCATCAGCTGGTCTGGATCAGACATACGTTTGGAGTCTCTGGAGCTTCTACTAATTTCAAGTTTAAGAACCAAAAAAAAAAAAAGACCCTTTGCTATTTGCACTCTGGAGACCTACGTTAAATCTCTCTAGTTTTATAGGCTTAATTTTTTCTTTTTACATCATCTTTGGGGGCGGGAAGGGAGATTTTTCTTAAACTAACCAAGATGCCTTACTCATGCATAGGAGAAATGGTACTTTAAAAAAAAATAATACAATGTAACACACTGCCAATAACTTCATTTTTAGTTTTTTTTTTTATCCGCCTTGGCTATAGCTCCCTTCACCAAATCAAAAGAAAATTGATTGTAACCAGCCTACTGCGTGTTCCAAGGTCAGAAAACTATTTCTGTGTGTAACCTGTTATCAGCCAGCTTGGATCAGTGCGCTGTCATGACAAACTCATTTCGTATTATATAGGCAATTTTGATTGCTGGCTGTCTCCAATAGGAATAAACTGACCAAGGCAGCTATTTTTTACTTACTGTTATTCCTCAGGACAAAAATAAAAAAAAATCTTATATAGTATAGTAGTATATGAGAATAGAACAAAAACCCACATATGAGAACGTTGAGTGGACATTACAAGAGAGAAAAATGCCTCTGTCTGTCAGTGGATTTTGTAAATTATTTAAAGTTCCCTTCTCTCTCTTTGAATCTTAGCAAGATGTAGCGCTTTTTAGCGGTGTGGGGGGAGGTGGGGGAGGTGAGAAATCTGGGAATGAGGTACCATCTTTGTTTCATGGTCTATAAATGCCTGAAAAGCTATTTCAATATCCAAATGATTTAGGAGAGTGAAAACTCTAGTAAGACGGTTTCAGAGCAGACACTGGTTTTGAAGTCGTTGTGTAGAATCCCAGAGCTATAATATTGGTGCATCTTCCAGAATATCTGCCAAGCCAACCAGTAGTGTTCTCTCAATTTCTATTTTCCCCTTAACTGAGGTGACACGTAAATGAGAAGTAATGCAGAGCAACTTTCACTGTTTTTCAAGAGTAAGCTTTAGGTTTGTAATCCTGTAGTGTAAGGAGAATCCTACATGTTGATTTATAGCGCCCTCTAGAGTTTCCTTCCCTTATTCCCAGATTGAAATGATTAAAGCAAGAAACATCAGGCTCTTACAATTATGCAAGAATTCACATCACCTTTGTTTGACATTGTCTGCAGGTTTTTAAAATTGAGAGCATTTTATATGAAAGTCTAAAGCAGGCCAATTAACAGTGCTTACAGCCACAGGTATTTTCCAGACTTCAGAAACAACTCAAAACTGAAACATCACCAAAGTAAAATATAATAAAAAAACAACACCCCACAAACTTCACCAGGTCAGAAAAAAATGGAAATCAGCACATGCGAAAAGGTGCTTTTCACCGCCTGAAGCAGATTTGAGCTGCGTCAAACAATTGTTAGCACCTCTGAGCAGGTTTTTAGCAGATCCCTGGGCATTAATCACAATCCATGTATGTTATTTAATAAGTACTTTGTCGAAGGTACCTTAATTTAAGACTGTAATTCTATCTGTTTTCTAGTAATGATAAACCCCTTGAGTTTTGCTTTTGCGGTTTTATGTTACCAGAATTCCTTGCTAAAATTACATGGTTATGTAGAGCTGGGGTTACTTTTTAAAAAAGATTTACACTTTTAATTTCAGTAGTGTTCGTACAAAAAGAGTTCTAGGCACATATACGTTTTGCAGTAAAACAATTTACGACACAAAATCTGACATGTCATCCAAACAACTCTCCACGCAGCCTATATTAAGACTTTTTCCCACCATTGTCAAAGCCAGAATTAAACAGCAAGGAGAGGTTTGAAACAGAGCCTGAATTGTTTGACATTTAGGACTTGTCAGACCAGGTAAAGAAAGGAAACTAACTCCAAAATGGAGAGCCCTCCATTCACAATGCCACCCACAAGCCCCCTGGATACACAAAATCTAGGAACTGTCAGTTGATTGCTTGTGTACATGAGCATGTTTCATAGATTCATAGACTCTAGGACTGGAAGGGACCTCGAGAGGTCATCGACTCCAGTCCCCTGCCCTCATGGCAGGACCAAATACTGTCTAGACTAGTAGCCTTACCACCAGGAACGCACGAGACCTGCTTCTTTCGGGTCGGCGGGGCAGTTTTGAATCGCTCTAGTAATAGTTTGAGGGCTTACTATACCCTTTACAATATTCAGGTAATTAGCTCTTGCTCGTCCTATAGGATTATAGGCGGGTTGGCGTGGCCGGCCTTAAGTTGCGTAGTCTGCCTCAACTTTCTCCAAGTTGCCCCATCAACAGTAATTTATTAAAAAGGGTGTTGGAAGGGGAAGAAGTCAGTTTTGCTTTAAATGGACTCATTTTAAATAATATATATATTTTTTAAAAACTTCACTTACAATATAGATAAAGAAACCACAAACAGGTGGCCACGTCACAATGGACTTTAAGTATTGCCAACCACTTTGCAATGGTATGGACAATGCTTTTACCCAGTAGCTGTTCCTCGCTATCTGAACATTGGATACTATGCCTTCATTATGCTCAGAATTTGTCTAATTTTTTTCAGATTAGAAAGGCACTACCATGTCTTTAGCTCTACAAAGAAAACAGGTAACTATTTGCATGTCTGTCATTTGATCTAAAGCCATAAGAAAATATTTGTAGAGAGTTTGGAGGCAAGCCAGTGAAATTTGTCACTATTAATCTCGGAATGAAGATTTACTTTCATGAATCTGCCTTTAGTATATTTGAATAGCCTTAAGGTGGTTCACTGTTGATTAAACCATTTTCATGCCTTAATGAGTTGATTCCTATTAGTTCAGACTACACCGTGCATATATTTTGCCACTCAGATCAAAAGTAGTAACAGCTTTTCAAATTAAGCAACTGCTCACATTAAGTAGAAGAATATGCGATGGTGAAGATGTGCAAGTGTCAAAAGTGCGCTTCAAGCCAACAAAGCTAAACAACATGTTGCTATAATTTACCTTAAACTTGAGGAGAAGATAATCTCCGTGCTATATTACACAGTTTAACTCATTAGTACTACTGAAAAAATTCTTATGCTAGAAAGGTCGAATTGTCCAGTCCATTTTCCAGCTCTGAATTACCGCATTACATCATACAAATTCAGGTTGGGACTTCTGCCTACCAAAATAGAAACCACAAGCTGAAATAGTCTTGCTACTTTTGTCCTCTTAAATTGAAGCCTTTATACCAAAGAAATCTATAACAGTCCTGCATTATAGCCTTTCACCATGTTGCACTGTAAATCAAGCATTTTATCAGAGCCTGCAGCAATTTCCCACATTTATATCTGACAAGGAGACAAGTTTTAATTCTTCCATCAGGTTGAAACAGTTACTATCCCCCCAACCTCTCTAAGTCAGTATTAAAATTACTTGTTTTATATTATCTTAGCTATATATTAAGGGGAACATTTATTTCTTTTTTTGAGTGGAAGCGTTGAAGCATGAAATTTGTTAAAGCATTTAACACCACTAGAGGGGCCCAGCAGCGAATCTAAAATCTGAATGTGGCACAAGATACAAATAGCTGTGCACTTCAAAGTCAAGAGTGATTTTAAGACAAAATCTGCACAGTCTGCAAGATGAATAGAGATGGACATTATATTGCAGAAGCACAGATGCAACTCCAACCCCGCTACAGAAATTCTAGCTATGTTACTGCCAACTGAGATTTTAAACTAATGTGACAATATGAATGAACATGTTTGTTATCTTTAAAATCATGAAGAAAACAATTTCTGTATTAGAAGTATTGAATCAGATATTTACAAGATCTGATCCAAATCAAATATGAAAACTTTAATGTAAACATTGTAAATTAACATTAGTTTGGACTCAAGGATTAGAGAGGTAGCCGTGTTACTCTGGATCTGTAAAAAGCAACAGAGTCCTGTGGCACCTTACACTAACCGATGTATTGGAGCATAAGCTTTCGTGGGGAATCCCCACTTCGTCAGACGCATGGAGACTTGTCTCTTTAATAACATTATTGTATCAAGAGACTAATTTAATATTTGGAATACTGCATCTAAGGTGAAAGCACAAGACTAAAGAAGCAAGATGACTTGTTCCATGGTCACTTACAAGTTCTATGCCTCCGCTTATCCACTATGACATGAGATAATAAAGGCCTACCCACAGAGCAGTTAATATTTTGCAAGGCACTTTGAATCATTATTGTAGTGTAGGTATCATTACTCACCAGTACATGTGACAAAGTTCCTCCTCCACCTTGTGGTCCTGCGTTTATTGGCGGATTTGTCACCTCAGTGATCTTCCCTCTTGTGGAACCCACAGTCTGAGTACAGTCTCCTCTCGCTGATCAGGAGTTGGAGGTTTGGGGGAACCCAGCCGCCCTCTCTACTCCGGTTCCAGCCCAGGGCCTGTGGATCGCAGCTGTCTATAGTGCCCTGTAACAGTTGCAGGACAGCTACAACTCCCCGGCTACTTCCCATGGCCTCCTCCAAACACCTTCTTTATCCTCACCACAGGACCTTCCTCCTGGTGTCTGACATGCTTGTCCTCCTCAATCTCCAGCAATATATCTCTCACGCTCAGCTCTTGCCTTCTTGCTCCTGCTCCTCACACCGCTCCTTCTCCTCTGGCTCCTCCTGCCTGAACTGGATGAGCTCCTTTTTAAAGCCAGGTGCCCTGATTACCCTGCCTTGATGTGCTGCAGTGTTCTAATTAAATAGCTATCTCTACTGCCTTCTAGAAAGATCTTAATGGCTCAGGTGCTTGATTAACCTGGAGCAACTGCCATTGGTTACCAGGTACTGGGATTTGTTGCCTGGGGCTAACATTACCTGTTTCTCAGTAACTTTACTGTAGCCATCTGGCCTTGCCCATCACATATCCCCCCTCTGCTCAACACCATAGGTTGGGCAACTTGGGACGCCAGGCAGTGTGTCGTGAAAGACCATCAGCGTTGCCGTGGTGGCATCCAGCCCTGTTCCGTATCCGGAACTGGAAAGGCGCGGCCTTCACCAGTTCCATAGAGGACTTGCCCTACTGGCGAAGTGGGGAATAAAATGTCGGTATGAGCCTACCACACCCAGGAACGCACGGACCTCTTCTTTCGGGCGGCCGGGGCCAGTTTTTGAATCGCCTCTAGCTTAATAGTTTGTGGGCTTCAACTATACCCCTTCATACAATATATCAGGTACTTAGCCTCTGCTAGTCTATAGCGCATTTAGCGGGATGGCGGTGAGGCCAGCCCGCCTTAAGGTGCGTAGTACGCCTCAACTTTCTCCAAGTTGCCCATCACAGTACATTTATTAAAAAGGTGTGGGAAAGGAGAAGAGCTCAGTTTTGCTTTAAATGAGACTCATTTAAAATATATATATTTTTTAAAAACCTTCACTTAAATTAGATAAAAGAAACCCCACAAACAGGTGGCAAACGTCACAATGACTTTGTATGCAACACTTGCAATGGTAATGACAAATGCTTTACCCAGAGCTGTTCCTCAGCTATCTGAAACATGGATACTATGCCTCTTATGCCTCAGATTTCTGTCTAATTTTTTTCAGATTAAGACAAGCACTCCATCTGTCTTAGACTCAAAATAAGATAATTTACCTTAAAAACAGTGATCTAGAACTTAACTGTAGAGCGAGACATCCACTGTCCTTTTAAAGAGGCAAGAAACTTGAACTGAAGTAGAAACAGGAAATATTTCTGATGAGAACTTAATAAACTTAAGGCCAATAAAGTTTTGATTTTTCCAAATGTTGATGCAGGAATTTGAATTAAACTCAAATCAGCCTCAAGTATTAAATTCCTTCCTCTGGTTACCTGAAATATGAAACTCTTTAGAATTTTGTGCAGAAGTTAAAAACTGAACAATGCTATTTTGAGTGGCTCCCATCAGCTGGTCTGGATCAGACATACGTTTGGAGTCTCTGGAGCTTCTACTAATTTCAAGTTAAGAACCAAAAAAAAAAAAAAAAAAGACCCATTTGCTATTTGCACTCTGGAGACCTAGTTAAATCTCTCTAGTTTATATGGCTTAATTTTTTCTTTTATCATCATCTTTTGGGCGGGAAGGGAGAATTTTTATTAAACTAACAGATGCCTTACTCATGCATCAGGAAAAGGTACTTTAAAAAAAAAATATACTTACACACACCAATAACTTCATTTTATTTTTTTTATTATCCGCCTTGGCTAGCTCCCTTCACCCAATCAAAAGAAATTGATGTAACGCATCCTACTCGTGTTCCAAAGTCAGAAACTATTTTGTGTGTAACCTTTACCCAGCTTGGATCCAGCTGCCCTTCAATGACAAACTCATTCGATATTATAAGCAATTTTATTGCTGCCTCTCCAAAATAGAACTAAACCTGACAAGGACAGCTATTTATACTTACTTGTTAATTCCTCCAGGACAAAAAAACAAAAAAAAAATCTATATGAATACTAGAGATAATATGGAATAGAAACAAAAACCCACATATGAAACAAGTTAGTGGGACCATTACAAAAGGAAAAAAGCTCTGATCTGTCAGTGTGATTTTGTACATTATTTAAAAGTTTCTTTCTTCTCTTGAATATCTTAATGCAAGATGAGCGTTTATGCAGTGTGGGGGGGGAGGGGGGGGGGAGAACACTGGAATGAGGAACCATCCATTTGTTCATGTTCTATAAATGCCTGAAAAGCTATTTCAATATCCAAATGATTTAATCCAGCGTGAAAACTCTAGGTAAGACGTTTCAGAGCAACACTGGTTTTGAAGTTTGTGGAGAATCCCCCAGAGCTAAATAATTAAGATGCATCTTCCAGAATAATTCTGCAAGCCAAACCAGTAGTGTTCTTCAAATATTCATTTTTCCACCTAACTGAGGTGACACGTAATGAGAAAGTAATGCAGAGCAACTTTCACTGTTTTCAAGAGTAAGCTTTATGTTTGTAATCCTGTATGTAAGGAGAATCCTACATGTTGATTTATAGCGCCCTCTGAGTTTCCTTCCTTATTCCCAGATTGAAATGATTAACAAGAAACATCAGGCTCTTACAATTAGCGCAAGAATTCACATCACCTTTGTTTGACATTGTCTGCAGGTTTTTAAATTGAGAGCATTTATATGAAGTCTAAAGCAGGCCAATTAACAGTGCTTACAGCACAGGTATTTTCCAGACTTCAGAAACAACTCAAAACTGAAAACATCACCAAAGTAAATATAATAAAAAAACAACACCCCACAAACTTCACCAGGCAGAAAAAATGTGAATCAGCACATGCGAAAAGGTGCTTTCACGCCTGAAGCAGATTTGAGCTGCGTCAAACAATTGTTAGCACCCTGAGCAGGTTTTTAGCAGATCCCTGGCATTAATCACAATCCATGTATGTTATTTAATAAGTACTTTGTCGAAGCACTTAATTTAAGACTGTAATTCTATCTGTTTTCTAGTAATGATAAAACCCTTGAGTTTTGCTTTTGCGGTTTTATGTTACCAGAATTCCTTGCTAAAATTACATGGTTATGTAGAGCTGGGGTTACCTTTAAAAAAGATTTACACTTTAATTTCAGTAGTGTTCGTACAAAAGAGTTCTAGGCAATATACGTTCTGCAGTAAACAATTTACGACACAAAAATCTGACATGTCATCAAACAACTCTCCACGCAGCCTATATTAAGACTTTTTCCCACCATTGTCAAAGCCAGAATTAAACCAAGGAGAGGTTTGAAACAGAGCCTGAATTGTTGACATTTAGGACTTGTCAGACCAGGTAAAGAAAGGAAACTAACTCCAAAAGGAGACCCTCCATTCACAATGCCACCCACAAGCCCCGGATACACAAATCTAGGAACTGTCAGTTGATTGCTTGTGTACATGAGCATGTTCATAGATTCATAGACTCAGGACTGGAAGGACCTCGAGAGGTCATCGACTCCAGCCCCTGCCCTCATGCAGACCAAATACTGTCTAGACCATCCGCATAGACATTTATCTAACCTACTTTAAATATCTCCAGAGATGGAGATTCACAAAACCTCCCTAGGCAATTATCCAGTGTTTAACCACCCTGACAGTTAGGAATTTTTTCCTAATATCCACCTAAATCTCCTTGCTGCAGTTTAAGCCCATGCTTCTTGTTCTATCATTAGAGGCTAAGGTGAACAAGTTTTCTCCCTCCTCCTGATGACACCCTTTTAGATACCTGAAACTACTATCATGTCCCTCTCAGTCTTCTCTTTTCCAACTAAAAAAACCAATCTTTCAGCCTTCCTTCATAGGTCATGTTCTCAAGACCTTCAATCATTCTGTTGCTCTTCTCTGGACCCTCTCCAATTTCTCCACATCTTTCTTGAATGCGGTGCCCAGAACTGGACACAATACTCCAGTTGAGGCCTAACCAGCGCAGAGTAGAGCAGAAGAATGACTTCTCGTGTCTTGTTTACAAGACACTGTTAGCGCATCCCAGAATCACGTTTGCTTTTTTGCACAGTATCACACTGTTGACTCATATTTAGCTTGTGGTCCACTATGACCCCTAGATCTCTTTCTGCCATACTTCTTCCTAGACAGTCTCTTCCATTCTGTATGTGTGAAACTGATTGTTCCTCTCCAAAATGGAGCATTTTGCATTTGTCTTTATTGAACTTCATCCGGTTTACCTCAGACCATTTCTCCAATTTTCCAGATCATTTTGAATTTTAACCATGTCTCCAAAGCAGCTGCAATCCTTCCAGTTGCGTATCATCCGCAAACTTAATAAGCGTACTTTCTACACCAACATCTAAGTCGTTGATGAAGATATTGAACAGGCGCGTCCCAAAACAGACCCCTGCGGAACCCCACGTCATACCTTTCCAGCATGATTGGGAGCCATTAATAACTACTCTCAGAGTACGGTATCCAGCCATTTATGCACCCATCTTATAGTAGCCCCGTCTAAATTGTATTTCCTAGTTTATCAATAAGATATCATGTGAGCCGTAACAATTGCTTACTAAAATCTAGTTTACCACATCCACCGCTCTTCCTTATCCACAAGACTCTTTATCCTATCAAAGAAAGCTATCAGGTTGGTTTGACACGATTTGTTCTTTACAAATCATGCTGGCTATTCCTATCACCCTACCACCTTCCAAGTGTTTTGCAGATATTTTTCTTTAATTACTTGCTCCATTATCTTTCCTGGCAAAGATGTTATCCTGGTATAAGCAATGTGTGTGTGTCATAAACAGTAGTTAAGGGTGTAATGTCTCTTACTGTAAAGGTTAAAACAGGGAACCAAACACCGACCAGAGGACCAATCAGGAAACAAGATCCTTCAAATCTGGGTGGAGGGAAGCTTTGTGTAGTTTTGGGTTTTGCTTTGTGCTCTCTAGAGTCTGAGGGTGACACCCATCTCTACAGGCTCTCTAATCTTCTGTTTCCAATTTGTAAGTACAAGGTAGAAAGGCAGTTTATAGTTTTTTTATGTGTGTTTATCCTTTATGTGCAAATGTGTAGTTTGCTGGAAATATTTAAATTGTATTTTTCCTGATAAGGCTGTTTTATCCATTTGTTATAAGCTATAGACCCTGTAAATTTCACCTTGATTAGAGACAATTTTTATGTTTTCTTCTTTATTATAAGTTTCCTTTTTTTTTTTATAATCTAATTAATCTTTTGGTTACTTTGTATAGACACCAGGGAACTGGTGAGAAAAGAAACGGGGGAGGGAAATCTGCTCCTGTGTTTCTCTCTCTACGAAGAAGAGGGGAAGGAAGTGGTTATTTCCCTTTGTGTGAGACTCAAGAATCTGAGTCTTGAGGTCCCCAAGGAAGGTTTGGGGAGACCAAGAGCTAATCAGGGGCTCCACCCAAGTCCTGATTGGTGGCAGCACTACAGATCTAAGCTGGTAATTAAGCTTAGAGGATTCATGCTTGTATCTCATTTCTGGACGCTAAGGTTCAAATTTGGAAAAAAATACTGTAACAGTGTGCACTAGATTAGATATACCAGACAAAATTCCTGTGGATACTCTTATACTGACATAAGTACCTTTTTCAGATTAGCATATTTCATTTGGAGAAGAGGGGGGATTAAGGTCAGCTGAAAAAATGCCCCCATTCTGGAATAGGTGTCCACCAAGGAGTTTTACCAATGTCACTGGTAAAAAATTTTCCTATGTAGATAAAGTCTCGATTCCCCCCCTCCTTAAATTAACTGACTATCAGTTAATTTGAAGCAGATAAAACATTTGCATAGTCTAGTCCACGCATGCCAAGATCAACCTGATCCTCAAGGAACAAACACACTCATGTCGAAGAGAAGCTTTATGGAGACTTTTCTTGTGTTGAAGGTTAGGATAAAAAGAAGGGAGACTATGTCCTGGCTCTGTTGAAGGATGAACTATACACTAAGCTGAAATCTGGCATTCTAGAATACCACTTTCATCAGCATGGAAAATGGCAGAGTTCCACAAATGAAGTGAACTCATTTGGACACTCATCAGCCAAAATAATGGCTACTTGATTGGTTCTGAGAAAAGATAGCAGGATGACAGGCTGAAAAGCTCTAAAAAGTTCTTCCGTTAATGTGGAATGTCCATTCTGGGTAGCATATTGGACATTTTAGAACTTCTGCAGCTCATTTAGATCTCTGCGTAAAGGGATGAGGTATTGCGGTTGGAGGACATGGACAGAATAGAATTATAGGCTGTTCCTTCTCTGTTCGGGAAGGATGCCATCAAGTATACAGCTTCCTGTAGAAATTCAAACATGCTAACAATCTGGGACCTCCCAGGGTTGATATTTTTAGAGAGTCCTTGAATAAATGAATCCACCTCGGAAGTTCAATTAAATTCTATGACCAGTCCTTCTCCCATGTGTTTATAGGGCCCATTTGTAAGTGGTAGACTTGTTCCAGGCCTGTAGGAAGCCTCACAGGCCCCAATCCCAGTGTTTGCAGGGTCTTCCATTTTATGCATGAATAATCTGGTGGAGATGTGTTTCCCTGAGTTGCAAGAGGACCCTGTTGCTGAAAACTTGCTCATAAGAAGGTGACCTTTGTTCCCCTGGAATCTGGAACATGCAAGCTTTGATTGTGTGATGTCTCCGTTCAGTTTTAAGATTTGGGGAGTAATATGCGGAAGGGAAATGATTTCTCAAGGGTGAATTTTCTGACAGAAGTTTCTCTCGATATTCTCTCCAAATCTGCCATCTTAGAAGAAAGCAGCTGCCACTAGCTGCTTTGCCTGCAAGATGGCTTTTATAGGTATAGAGTTGGAGCAGCTGGGAAGCTAAGTCTGGTCACCGTAGCCCTAGAGGAGAATTAAAAATAGCATATACTGTGGCATCTGCCACAAAGGCGGCTGGGATGGATATTTTATTCTGACTCAGGAGCAGGAAGTCTGATCTCCTTACCCCATAAACACTGGCAGAAGTAGATGCATGAGGAGCCCTTTGGAGTCCTTTTTCCTACATTCCAGAGTAATACTTCAAAATTTGCCTATGCATCCAATTCCATTACCAGAGATTCAGGTTTGTTTTGCACGTCCTCTGACTGATCCATCACTTTGGGCAACCTAATCAACATTAGATTCTTTTACTTTATCAAGGTTTCAAATACCACCCTTTGAAAGGCTCTCCCCATTATATGTGGATTAGTTCTTACAGGCCACAGTCTTTACATGGGGGGTATAAGAGGAATAGTACACACACAGCAGTAGCACTCTCCCAAGATCTGCCCACACACCAAGCCACAACCCTTAAAGATGGTAAAACAATCTACCCAGAATAAATTGTG
>NC_133791.1:10110110-10111185 GCF_003597395.2 Chelonoidis abingdonii
CATGATCCAAAACATCTGTTAGTCTATAAGGTGCCACAGGATTCTCTGCTGCTTTTACAGATTCAGACTAACACGTCTACCCCTCTGTTAGTTAATGTTGGCATCTAAAATAATCTTCATTAGGCTTCAGAGTTCACAACCCCTTTGAAATGAATGGAGTAGTTCCTACTTTCAGAACTATTATTTCAAACTGCCTCCAGACACCGGCTTACAGTATTAAATCATCCTACATCACTCACTTTTTGAAGGTTTTCTTCACAACTGTAAGAGCTTAATTATTTTTAAAATGAAAGGTTTTGGAGCATAAGTTGGCAGCTTCCTAATAAAAAATCTACTGAGTTGTCAAGCTGCAGCAAGATAAATCCCAATTCAACCTCTGATCAGGATGCTAATTTGAGAGAGCACAGAAATGCATGACTACATCCTCGTGCACCACTTAATTTATCCCTAAAATTTGTAGAAACAAGCCAAAGAAAGCAAGAAATTACATTGGCACTGGAATGTATCTACTCCCAGAGCATCACCGGCACATAGGAAGGAGTCACTATAGTACAGTGGCTTTCAACCCATCCAGACTACTGTACCCCTTCAGGAGTCTGATTTGTCTTCCATACTCGTAAGTTTCACCTCACTTCAAAGCTACTTGAATACAAAATCAGATGTAAAAACACAATGGTATCACAGCACACCATTACGGAAAAATTGCTGACTCATTATTTTCCATATAATTATAAAATAAATCAAATTGAAATATAAATATTGCACTTGCCTTTCAGGGTATAGTATATACAGCAACATAAACAAGTCTTTGTCAGTATAAAATTTTAGCTTTACTGACATCGATAGTGCTTTTTATGTAGTCTGTTATAAAACCAGGCAAATATCTAGATGAGTTGATGTACCCCTCTGGAAGACCTCTGCGTACCCCTGGTTCAGAACCACTGCTATAGCAGACCCACGTTTAAGGCCAGAATGGGTCATTATGATTTAGTCTGGCCTCTTGCATAACAAACACTGCAGAATTTAACAAAAAAAAAAAAACTCACTGCTCTGATCCTTGAAAGTCTTGTAAATC